>NC_057804.1:119928582-119948588 GCF_018294505.1 Triticum aestivum
CTTGGAGGGGTTCTCGCCGCTCCGCCGCCATGGAGGCCAAGGACCAAAGGGGAAACCCTCCTCCCATCTAGGGGGAGGCCAAGGAAGAAGAAGGAGGAGGGGCTCTCTCCCCCTCTCTCCCAGTGGTGCTGGAACGCCGCTGGGGCCATCATCGTGATGGCGATCTACACCAACAACTTTGCTGCCGTCATCAGAAACTCTCTCCCCCTCTATGCAGCGGTGTAACACCTCTTCTCCCCGCTGTAATCTCTACTTAAACATGGTGCTCAAAGCTATATATTATTCCCCAATGATGTATGCATATCCTATGATGTTTGAGTAGATCCATTTTGTCCTATGGGTTGATGATGATCATGATTGGTTTGAGTTGTATATTTTTTGGTGTTGTCCAATGGTGCTCTCCGTGTCGCGCAAGCGTGAGGGATTCCCGATGTAGGGTTTGCAATATGTTTTTGATTCCCTTATGGTGGGTGGCGTGAGTGACAGAAGCACATACCCGAGTAAGTACGTTGTTTGCATATGGGAGTAAAGAACACTTGATACTTTAATGTTATGGTTGGGTTTTACCTTAATGATCTTTAGTAGTTGCGAATGCTTGCTAGAGTTCCAATCATAAGTGCATATGATCCAAGTAGAGAAAGTATGTTAGCTTATGCCTCTCCCTCATATAAAACTGCAATAATGATTACCACTCTAGTTGTCGATTGCCTAGGGACAAATAACTTTCTTGTGACAAAAAGCTCTCTGTTGAAACTAACCTAATTGTTTCTTTATATAAACAGCCCCTAGCTTTTATTTATATGTTCGTTATTATCTTGCAAACCTATCCCTTTAAACCTACAAAGTACTTCTAGTTTCATACTTGTTCAAGGTAAAGCGAACATTAAGCGTGCGTAGAGTTGTATCGGTGATCGATAGAACTTGAGGGAGTATTTGTTCTAACTATAGCTCCTCGTTGGGTTCGACACTCTTACTTATCGAGAAAGGATACAATTGATCCCCTATACTTGTGGGTTATCACTCGAGCACGCGCCATTGAAACCGAGGTGAACTCACTACTTCATGAGATCAATATGGACATGAGTGGAACCTGGTTGCTACCTCACCAAAATGCTCTTTGTATCATTATATATGAAGACCAATGCCGCCAAGGAGCTGAGGAACACCCCCAAGGAGTAGTAGAAGCAACCCAAGTCCATAAGGAAGGAGAAGGAGTCCAAGAGGAGCAAGACCAGAAGTCCTAGGTGACCCCGTGCGCACGGGCCCCCGAGACCCCGTGCCCACGGGCCTCCCAGAAGCCCTCTGGAAACAAGACGCACACCCATGTGCGCACGGACTCCATACCCTGTGTGCACGGGTCCGGGCCTCTGTAGCACCCTGTGTGCACGGGACCCCCATGCGCACAGGCCCAACTTACCCCGTGCGCGCGAGCCCTACAGGATGGACGGCCGAGAGCTGCTGTTTTGGCCACCTCTTCGTCCCCCTCACCCACATACCTATATATTTCATACCTAGGGTCATGTTTAGGGTTAGCAAAGTATATGAGAGATATCTAGAGAGCATTGCTCCTTTTACCCCTCCTCTTGGAGATCAAGACCTCTTTGGAGAGGATCTCAAGTGGATTTGAAGGCCTCCTTCTAGGAGAAGACTGTCATCAAGACCTCACCTCCTTAGGAGTGGGAAGAACTTTACCTAGTGCTTGTTTCCTTTGATTGTGCTTGTATTCTTGTCGATCTATGTGTTTTCTATTCTAGTGGATGTGTAATTGGGTTTTGTTGGAGTGAATTCCTCCTTGTGTTCTTGGTGTTCGTCCCTTTTCCCCCCCTCCAAGTGTGAAAAGATCCATCTTAGGATTTCACCCTACAACACCTTGGTTGAAGGAGGAGAAACACCACGCCGGGTTGGACTGGATCTTGGGAGGAGGGGAAACACGAACGCAGAGTCGGAACGATCATCAACACCATCGCCGGAGGCAGAGGAGCATGCTCCATGCAATTATGGAGCTTAGGGGCCCACGCAAAGGTAAGTGGGTCCGCTGTTCCTGGTCGTCAAAGAGAAAAGCTTGCGTCGTCGCGTTTCGGTCGCTAGAGCAAGTGAGCAAGGGTTTTCTTTCCCGACCTATCAAGGTGTGGAACTGTCTCCTGGGGAAAGTCCATGGAAAGGGTCAGGGTTCCTCACCCAGATGGGTGCCCAAATGCCACGGTTGACTTTTCAGGGCGGATCTGGCCCATGGTTTCTCGGGACGGTGACTTTTTTTGAGAAAAGCTTGCCAGGCTTTATTGATCAGCTAAAATATTTCTCATAATTACAACAGGGTCATGTGGGGTACCAAACTAAAGGTGTCTTCCATAAGGAAGAGAAACACCCAACTTGGCTAGCTTATGAGGTTCAAAGTTTGAAACATGAAATTCAAAGCAGAAATTACATGAAATAAAAGTGGTAGAAGTTTGTAAAATTTCCTTTATGATAGCATCATAAGCTCCTCCTGCCCATGTTGAATGTGTTGTATCACTAGCTGGCAGTCGGAAGCTACTTCAACATATTCCATGCCAATATCTTGCGCTAGAGCCAAGTCCTCCCAGCATGCAATCGCCTCGAGCGTCGAAGGATCGACTAATGAATCACAAGCATAGACGAGCCAAGGAAGGAAACATCATGGTCCCTATATACTGATTCTGCTGTACCCACACTCTGATCTGCTGAGACCCCTACATCAACATTGATTTTAACACAACCCCTAGAAAGACGAATCCATCTATTTGTCCGATCAGGCTATGCCCTTGTTGTCGTTTATGCCTCTGGTTGCGGTGCAAGTTGTTCTAACTCGGCTATAAAGTTGACATCAAAATTGTGAGTCACATATGGGCTCCAGTTTATCCCCATATGGATCAGTTTTCTCCTAGCATACCAGACTGCCCACAATGTGATAGTCATCTTTGTCAGCTCATCATGACTTCGTACATCCAATATAGAAAATAGCCATGCACGCGCCGAAGGTTCCGATGTTACAATCATATGTTCCAGTAGCTCATGGTCCACCAAAGCCCAAAAGCATCTTGCCATGTTGCATTCTAACAAACTATGCCACCAAGACTCTTGAGCACCACAAATGAAACATTTCTCACGGTGGGACATGTTTCTGTTTTTTCGAACATCTTCGATAGGAAGTGAGTTTTTTACAAATGCCACAAGAAATTCCTCACTTTTGATGGTCCGACACCTTCCATAGCTTCTTACATGATTCTCCAGCCAGGGAATAAGCGGGGATCCCGAAGGGATTCCGTGCAACCAAATGAGCCCTTAAGAATTTGGAGGTGGGTTGGGGTCAAACGCAGTATCGACAAACCACGATGGAGTCCTCATAGTCATGCGAGGGGCAAGCAAATATGAAATTTTAGCTGCCATCACCCGATCTTTTACGAGGCCAACAACATTGCCTTTTTCTGGAAAAAGTATGGCTAGAGATGGAGATGGTTTGGCCCATCTGATTGTTTTATTACTATGGTTTTATTTTTTTTATTAAACCCAATAAACATCACAAAAGTACATGCCCATCAATTACACCTTTTTTCCAGGTAAGCCCATCGATTACACCCAATACGCAAGGGAGCTGAAGATAGCTGGAGGCATGCGCTCAGTGAATGCAATATGTCTAAATGCATCTGGACCATACTGGATGAAGATTTGGTTGATCTGATGATCACTTCTGTAGATTGGCTGCTTCAAAGACATAGCTACTAGAGATGAAGGAGTTGATGAAAGATACATAATTCATAACACTGTCGGTGACACTGTGGTCAATTTGGAGGGTCAGAAGGAAGGCTATACACAAGAAGTTTTTTCAGTCCCCAATGGCCACTTTGAGCTTTACCAAGAAATATTTAGATGATCTATCACTGATCCTAGTAGTAAAACAATGAACTCGCCATGCAGGTTTCAGAGGCCATGTAAGTGATCACCACCGGCTGCAAACTATCATAAGATACATGTCCATGCGACGGTGTTACCGCAAGATTCTAGGGGGAGCTTTGGAAACCATTTGCCGGGATCATGGCAAGTTTGTGAGTGCTTCGGCCATGATTATGGAGGGAATGAATGATTATGAGATCCTTGAAGGGATGGCGCTACATGAATTTTTTTCTCTAGCGGAGGATCTGCATATTAAGAAGGTCCATGTGGTTACATATTGCAAGTCACTGGTCAATAATTTGAATTGTGATCACAGAGAACCAAGCTCGGTCACTATGAAGGATATTAAAGCAAGCATGTGGTCCTTTGAAGATGCTAAGGTTGAGCATGAGATGAGAGAGTCTAATGAAGAAGCTCACTGTTTAGCAAAATCTACTTTATCTATAGAGTTGAGGCACCATCTGTGGCTTATAACCCCCCTGAAATCTCTTGTATCCCAAATGTTGTTTTGAGTTCATAAAACCCGGTGATACCCCTAAAAAGTTTAATATACAACTGAAAAAACTCCTAAAAATAGATGTGGCAAAGCCGACAGAGCGGGTGTTCGCTTCTGGTAGTAAATTACATTTCACTGGATTTATGATCTTAAACATTGGGTCATCTTTAGCTTAGATTGGTTTTGGGTGACATGATGACACATTTCACCTATCATTTTGAGCCTAGAATACTAAAGTGCGGGAAAAACAATCTTGAACAATATTTACTGTTCTTTTCTTTCTCGAAAAGGAGGTTAAACCCTCGGTCTATATATCGTTCTAATAGAAATGGCCAATTTTATAGATTATTAGTAGTGTACTGAATAAAAGCAACTACAACTGAACTGTTACAAAGATATGAAAATAACACCAACAACTACTTCTTCTACAATAACACCTTCAAGAAGGTAGGAACATCCTCGCATCTCGTCACCACGTCTAGCCGAAAACGTCCTAGACAAGGATTTTCGTCGTGATTGCCGAGACCAACCAATTAAGACCAACCCAACACCAAGTAGATAATGCTTTCAACAAGGTAACCACGCAAGTTTGACGTTGCTTAGCCCGACCAATAAAGGATAAGATACTTTTGACCTCGAACATGAAGCAGGGTAATAATCAACATCTTGAACACAGAACGTCCGATAGTCGCCTTCACTACTCCATGCCAGGGCAAAAAAGGCACTAGCGGATTTGATGGAACACCTTCCCACCTTAAACCATTACCATAATGGTGAGGGTGCTCAGTTTGGATCTGGTCGTTGCCAGCCCAGACTGGACGAGTCACGTTGTAGCATGACCATACTATCGGAGACTTTGTCCAAGTGATAGACGTCGTCGAGGAACCGTTGGTGCGCCCCTTACCAATTCGTTTAGAAACAATTGCTAGAGCGAACTCTATCCTTGATTCTCTGATGATTACAACTTATATATCTCCTGAAGAGACATGTCCAATAGACACAATTCTTTGGAGAGCCAGGAGAGAAGAGACGCGTCGGTAAGATTTCTAACCGACTCTCTAATACAATATGGAGATTATCCACATAATTAATTACAATAATTAATTTCTAACACTCCCTCTAATCTCCCTTTGTGTATATGTAGTATCATCATCTTGAAAAACACTCCTCCGGAAATCCTGTGGGAGAAAATGAGGAGATACATGTAATATGCCATGAAAAACTCCTTCCAAAAACCTAGTGGAAAAATAAGGAGAAAATGACATGTCACAATGTTTGTATTACTATTTCCTCATTAAAAACCTTTCATGAGAAACCATTCAGGAAAAACTCATAAAGTAAAAGAGTGCAATATCTAAGATCCAAAGATCTTCAATAGGTCACGGTCTTTCAAGGCCCCGTCCCTATCGTAGAGACAGATAAAGGCCGCTGCCGGCAACACTAGCCACACAAGAAGAAGACATCGTATGCGCCTCTATGAAAAACAGAGACCACTGCCACTTCCACTGTCGCCACATCTCATGGGGCCTGCCAATACATGTATGACTCCATGGCCATCCGCTTGTGCATGTACGCTGCCGTGGGGATACCACCAGCAGTGCCCCATGCGATAGTTGGATCTAAGTGAACAACGCGACCATGGCCAGTGCTTCACGCCAATGCATCCTCTATCGGTGCCTCAAGACAGATTATCCCGTGTGCCGCCATCGAGCGTGAATATCCGCCTGTTGCGCCACCCGACGACACCTTGCGCTCTGTCTTGTCTTCTCCTCCACCAAGGTCCGCATGTCCTTCATGGAGGACCATTGCTCCGGAGACCACGGCGGCGTGGGGCACCAATTCACGGCCCCCAATGCGTCGGCCATGTCGGTGGCCGTGCACGACCAGCACCACCGCTGGCCCACCAGGTCCAGGTGGAACGCGGCGACGTGCTGCTCCTCCAGCACCTCCTCCCACACCTCCTCCTTGACGTCCCTCATCTTTAGCTCCAGCACGGCCATGTCGCCGGCTATAGAGAGGGCAATCATGATGTCCAGTCCCTCCCATTGGCGCTCACCGTGCGTGTTCATGGAGTCTTCCATGGCATGTTGAAGGAGCCGGGCCTCCTCCTCCTCTGTCATGTGAGGAAGTGGTGGTGGCGACGAAGAGGGCAGAAGCGACGGGCTGGCATGATGCCACGCACCCGCATACGCCCGCGCACCTGGGGAGGGCTCGGAGCACGCGCACGGCGCTCTGTACGTTGCCGCCGCGGGCTAGATGAGGTGCCAACAAAGAAGGACGCGCGCCTGGTGTCGTGCTCATCCCGAAACCATGTGGCCCACAGGGCGGAGTCAACGGCATACCTGGGTTCATAGTAGAGATCGTCAAGTAGTAGGCGGCAACAGCATTTGATCTCCTCACGACGAGCACGACCGCTCGTCTAGACCGGCGAGATCGACACCTGATCCGCAGATAGATGCCAGTTAATGGGCAGGTGAATGGTCGTTCCATGGGAGTGGCGTCCTGGTCTCCTAATAACGGTGACAAACATCCGCGTGGATGTAGTGCCAGTCACGCTCACTGGCAGCCGTAGGGGTGATGCTGAATGCGGGCGGCCCTCTGTGGGGGTGATGCGGTCTCCTCTTTGACGCGGCGGCGACAGCCCGAGGACGAACCCGCCTCGTGGTCATGCGCCCCCTTCCAGCCGGTGCTCCACAACACCATGGCTGCCGGTGGCTGGCGAGCTCGAGGAAGGGGAGGGGAGAACAAGGGTTAGGGTTTCGGGTTTCGAGGAGGCAGCAGGAGTGAAGTGGGAGCGTGGACTGCGACCGGTCCACGGTTTCCCACTAAAGGACACCGACCACTCGCCTGGGCGGATGATAGATGGGGCTGACCATGTGTGTGCAGTTAAGTTGGGTGGTGCGAGGTAGGTGGCTGCCTGCCATGTGGCACCGATGCAGACGAGAGGCGTGTCCATTCGATGTCCGCCCGAACCCAAACCGGGCGCATGTTTGCGCTTGAAATGGGTTGGGTCGGACACAAAACGGACAAGATTGGTCCAGGCCACCGTGCATTGGGCCGTGGGGTCTGTTTGTTTTGCCCCAAACAAGCGGGGTTGGATGGGATGGGGTCGTGCACTGGAGTTGGCCTAACACAATCAACATCGGACACCGCCATTGGCGCACAAACATCCATGTGTGATGTTGCAGTAGATGAAAATGCCCCATAGCGCCGCATGCGGCACTATCACCGTGACTGCATGATGTAGGGTGGAAACCCTAAGGCTGATCTTTCACGATTAGAGTGGATCCTACCAAGAACACGAGGGGAAACACGGGAGAAAATACTCAAACCAACAAGATTCGATTACACATGCGATAGATCCACAAAACACAAAGAGGTACACGTCCAAATACAACAATGGATGATACAAGTAGCGGTAGTTATTCTTCGTGAGGAGGTCTTGAGGGTCTTCCCGTGATGGAGTCTGGAATCCACTTGGGGGATCTTCTACATAGAGGTCGTGACTCTGATGGAGAAGGGATGAAGTGGAGAGCAAAGCTTCTCAAATGAGCTACTACTTTGCTAACCCTAGAAAGAGGGAGCAGGAGGAGTATATATAGTCTAGGTGGGCGAAGGGGTACATGGGCCTTGGGCCCTTACACTGTGCGCATATAGGGGAGGCCGGATGTCCGGGCGTCGGGCCGGATGTCCGGGCCTTCATGAAGTGCCGGATGTCTAGGCGGTCGGGGATGGTTTTGGTGCTCTTTGGATAGACGGGGTCCGAATGTCCGGGCTGGAGGCCAGATGTCCGGCGACTCGGGAAGGGTCGGATGTCCGGGCCCTGGGCCATATGTCCAGGCTGACTTGGCCAGTCTGGTTGCTCTCTGGATAGGAGGAGTCGGATTTCCGAGCATCGGGCTAGATGTCCGGGCCTGGCCGGATGTCCGGCCCGTGTAGCCTCGGCTGGTGGGCATTGGTCATGGTTGAAAGCTCCAGGGTCGGGATGTCCGGGTCCTGGGGAATTCTCTGTTTCCTTCCGTTGTTCCTCTTCGTCCATGAACTTGGGGACTTGTCCGTCTTCACGTGCATCTTCGAGAGGGCCTTCTTGGTACCTGATCCTGCACAACATTCCGGACTTAGGTAGTAGCCATGTCTCGAGTGGATCATATGGAATATCACTAAGGAGAGATGTCACCTCGGTCTCGAGAGCTCTAGCTCGTGCTTGTGTCATAGGTCCTTTTGGTACTTGATGAGACGGAGGTAGGTACATGGGGATGATCGAAGGATGCTCCGCATCATCCCCCCCCCTTGGGAAAGATTTGACCTTGGATCGAAAGCCTCATCACCATGGTAGGGAGTGAGATCCTTGATGTTGAAGACATCGCTCACGTTGTACTTGTCGCGTGGGAGATCGATCTTGTATGCATTGTCGTTGTAGCGTGCTAGCACCTTGAAGGATCCGTCGGCTCGAGGTAGAAGCTTGGATTTGTGTTCATTGGGGAATCGTTCCTTGCGAAGGTGTAGCCACACGAGGTCTCCAACATCGAATATCATGGGTTGTTTGTTGATGTTGAGCTTGGCCGCGAGTCGTTGAACTTGTGCTCGATGGTGTGCCTTGTATCTTCATGCATCTTCTTGAGGTAGTTCACTCGTGCACTCGCGTCCATGTTGATGCGCTCTTGTAGTGGTAGAGGGAGAATGACCAATGGGGACAACTGGTTCAAACCGTAGACGGCCTCGAAGGGGGACTTGTCGGTAGTTGAATGTCTTGCTCGGTTGTAGGAGTACTCGGTGATGGGTAGGCACTCCTTCCGCTCATTGATGTTCGTCGTGATCAACACACATAGTAGAGTGGATAGTGTTTGGTTCGCCGCCTCCGTTTGGCCATCGGTTTGAAGATGGTATGCAGAAGAGAATAAGAGCTTGATTCCGAGCTTGGCGCATAGAGTCTTCCAAAAGTAACTCAAGAACTTGATGTCACGGTCCAAGACAATCGTCTTTCGCACTCCATGGAGGGGCGAGGTTTCCCTACAAAAAATATTTGCAATGTGTGAAGCATCGTCTATCTTGTTGCATGGGATAAAATGAGCCATCTTAGAGAAACGATCCACAACAACAAGCACGGAATATTTGCCATTTCTAGTTCTAGGAAAACTAAGTATAAAATCCATCCTAATATCTCCCCATGCATGATATGGAATTGGAAGGGGCATGTAAAGACCATGGGATTGAGCTTTTGACTTAGCTTTGCGACATGTCGAGCATCGGTTGGTGAACCGTGAGACATCGCGGAACAGCTTGGGCCAAAAGTAGTTATTAGAGAGCATGGTGAATGTCTTGTCGCGTCCAAAGTGTCCCATTAGTCCTCCTCCATGAGCATCTTGCAGAAGTAACAAACGAAGAGAAGACTCGGGGATACATAGTTTGTTAGCTCTCATAAGATAATCGTCCTTGAGGTAATAGTGTTCCCAAGATGTATGCACCAAACATTTAGTATATGGAATAGCAAAAGTAGGATCATGCGCATATAAGTCTTTTATGTGCTCAAAGCCAATGACATTCAATTCTAGTTTAGTAACAAGCATGCATTTGCGGGAAAGCGCATCCGCTACAACATTCTCTTTGCCCTTAAGGTACTTGATGACATAAGGAAAAGACTCTATGAATTCACTCCACTTAGCATGATGCTTGTTCAACTTATTTTGACCCTTAAGATACTTGAGAGTCTCATGGTCGGTACGGATGATGAATTCATGAGGGCGAAGATAATGTTCCCACTCGCGCAAAACTCACACTAAAGCATAAAGCTCTTTGTCATATATGGGATAATTGAGTTGTGCTCCGGAAAGTTTCTCACTAAAGTAAGCTATGGGGCGCTTCTCTTGCATTAACACACCTCATATGCCATAACTGCTAGCATCACAATGGATCTCGAATGGTTTATCAAACTTGGGTAATGCAAGCAAAGGATCATGTGTAAGCAAATTCTTAAGCTCATTGAATGTGGTATCTTGGGATGGTCCCCAAATAAAAGGTGCATTCTTCTCACTCAAAACATGTAAAGGAGAAGCAATGGTGGTAAAGTCCTTAATGAATCTACGATAGAAATAGGCTAGGCCAAGGAAACATCGCACTTGTTGCAAGTTGGTTGGTTGTGGCCAAGTTTTAATAGCATTGATCTTAGATCCATATACATGCACACCCTTTGAAGATACTACGAAACCCAAGAAAACAAACTTATCAACACTAAAAAGGCATTTGTCCATATTAGCATAAAGGCGCTCTTTCCGAAGGCTTTGCAAAATGGTTCTAAGATGGGTGACATGATCTTTGAGGGATTTGCTGAAGACAAGAATATCATCGAAATAGACCACAACAAATACAACAATGTATGGCCTAAGAACAAAATGCATGACTCTCATGAAAGTACCGGGTGCTTCGGATAAACCCATTGGCATAACAAGCCATTCATATAAGCCAAATTTGGTCTTAAATGCGGTTTTCCATTCGTCACCTTCTTGTATGTGGATTTGGTAATAGCCACTCTTAAGACCAATCTTAGAGAAAATGGTGGCTCCGCTATGCTCATCTAGCATGTCGTCTAAGCGTGGAATGGGGTAACGATATCTAACGGTGATAGCATTTATGGGATGACAATCAAAACACATGCGATAGGTGTCATCTTTCTTTGGAACAAGGATTACCGGTACGGCACATGGGCTCAAGATTTCTTGCACATGGCCATTGTCGAAGTTGTTGTACTTGCCGTTGGATCTCCTTGGTTTCCTCAGGGTTGACGCAGTAGGGTGCCTTATTACGAAGGGGGGCTCCGGGTATCACTACAAAAAAATACACTTCCGTGATGATACGTGTTTGTCATAGTAGGTCGCGTTTTCTGTCATGCATGTACATCCATGACGATTTTATGACAGAATCAAGATAGTCATACATGTGTTGTCGTAGAAATGTTCCATGACATTACTAAAATTAGCATCAAGGTAGTGTCCACTTCCATGACGATAAATCGCGCGTCATAGAAGTGCTTTCGTCAAGGGTGACCGACACGTGGCATCCACTGTAACGGAACGCTGTTAAGCTATCGGGTCCTGTTTTGGATCCGATAACCTGTTAACAACCCCGACCAATGGGGATTTTCCATGTGTAAGATCATCATTGGCTGGAGGAAACACGTGCCGTCTCACCATTGGGACAGATGTCATCCACTCATTGGACCAAAGGCTCCTATTATACGTCGAAACGTGGCACGACCCAACAGAGGCCAATTCCTGTGAAAAGGCCGGCCTATTTGACTTGGTAAAAAGGTGGCGGGCCGGCCCACGGAAAGATTGTTAATGGCATGTTCGCATATAGCCCATTTACAGCCCGCTAACACAGGGCCCGTTACGGCCTATCCGAATTAGGCCCAGTAGCGTCATCTGGGGCCGTCCAATATGATGCTACCCCGTTTTAACTTCCGGCCCATGTATGGCCCATGACTTCTTTCGGCCCATATGAGGCCCTTTGTAACTCTTGGCCCATTAACGACCCGTGGTGAAACTACCCCGTAATGAACAGTGTATCACTTTATACCCATTAACGGCCCATTATTCCATAGGGCCGTTTCCAGCCCATGTTATCTTTCGGCCTTCTTAGGGCCCATTTATTCTTGGGCTGATTTCAGCATTCGGTTACTTATGGCCCGTTACTGTTATTTTCTGCTTGTGGGCCAAATTCAGCCCATTGTTATAGTCAGCCCATTTGTGGCCCCTTAATACGTTGGGCCATTTTCATAGCGTCATCAAATACGGCCTATTAACGACGGCCCATTATGGTCGGCCCATGAACGGATGATTCCAACTCTATCTCGTTTACGGCCATAATGTGGTCTGTTATTGGCGCATGTTTGGCCAATCGATCATACGGCCCATATAAGGCCCATTGATTATACGGCCCGTAGAAGGCCCATTGTTTCTACGGCCGGTAGGAGGCCTAGTGTCACTATAGTAAATATGTAGCCCATGGTTAATGTGGCCTAGTTTTAAAAAATAGGTTATTGCGGCCACTAGCAAACCGCGGAAAAAGAACTGCACTGACTACAAGCAAACAAATAAACAAGACAACAAGGAAATAAATAAGCAATCAACTTACGTTAGGCTATCACGGCTATTACACATATTACATCCACTGGGCATCAAAGTTGGCCACCAGTGCAAATATAGGGAACAAAGCAGCATATAAACGCCGCAGCAAAACAAGTCCAAAACTGAAACCACTTTAGAAGAGCTCAAGAAACAATATCCTGGTTACCCACAATGCTGGCAAGATGCTTAGCAAGCTTATTAACTTTCTCTTGTTTGGCGCTTAAATCCTCCAGCGCTTGCTATTGCACAAGAAAGTACACATCTCAATTCTGTAGGGACTTCCTCAGTCCTTCGGCTTCTTGCCGCAGCACAGCTGATTGATGCCTTAGCTGAGACTGAAGAAGCCGAAGTGATTCAGTCAGCGAGTTCGAAGAGCTTGTGCCAGCGGTACTGGCCAGTAACTCGAACACTACATCAACGCAGGACTGTGGAGTTTTCTCACTGTCTACAAGATCGTTTTTATCACCTTTCTTGGAGACCAACAAAGTTGTCTCACTATCTTGAACCTTATCTGCATTACTTTCTCTACCATTGCATAGTGGGGTGCTCTTCTCCAATATTTTGTTTGCATACTACATGAGAAACAACACTACAAAAAAATACACTTCCGTGATGATACGTGTTTGTCACAGTAGGTCACGTTTTTTGTCATGCATGTACATCCATGACGATTTTATGACAGAATCAAGATAGTCATACATGTGCTGTCATAGAAGTGTTCCATGACATTACCAAAATTATCATCACAGAAGTGTCCACTTCCATGACGATAAATCGCGCGTCACAGAAGTGCTTTCATCAAGGGTGACCAACATGTGGCATCCACCGTAACGGAACGTTGTTAAGCTATTGGGTCGGGTTTTGGATCCGATAACCCGTTAATAGCCCCGACCAATGGGGATTTTCCACGTGTAAAATCATCATTGGCTGGAGGAAACACGTGTCGGCTCATCATTGGGACAGATGTCATCCACTCATTGGATAGAAGGCGCCTATGATACGTCGACATGTGGCATGGCCCAATAGAGGCCCATTCCTATGAAAAGGCCAGCCCGTTTAACTTCGTCAAAAGGTGGCGGGCCGGGCCATGGAAAACCTAGTAACGGCATGTTCGCATATAGCCCATTTATAGCCCGCTAACCCAAGGCCCGTTACGCCCTATCCGAATTAGGCTCAGTAGCGTCATCTGGGCCATCCAATATGATTCCATCCCGTTTTCACATCTGGCCCATGTATGGCCCATGACGTCTTTCGGCCCATATGAGGCCCTTTGTAACTCTTGGCCCATTAATGGCCCGTGGTGAAACTGGCCCGCAGTGAACAGTGTATCACTTTATACCCATTAACGGCCCATGGTGAAATTGGCCCGTAATGAACAATGTATCACTTTATACCCATTAATGACCCGTTATTCCGTTGGGCCGTTTCCAGCCCATGTCATCTTTCGGCCTTCTCAGAGCCCATTTACTCTTGGGCTCATTTCCAGCATTCATTTACTTACGGCCCGTTACTATCATTTTCTGCTTGTGGGCTAAATTCAGCCCGAGGTTACAGTCGGCCCGTTTTGTGTCTCGTTAATACGTTGGGTGGTTTTCATAGCGTCATCAAATACGACCGATTAATGATGGCCCGTTATGGTCGGCCCATGAACAGACGATTCCAACTCTAGCCTGTTTACTGCCATAATGCGGTTTGTTATTGGCCCATGTTTGGCGAACCGATCATACGGCCCGTACAAGGCTCATTGATGATACGACTCGTAGAAGGCCCATTGTGTCTACGACCCATATAAGGCCCATTGTTTCTACAACACGTAGAAGGCCCATTATTTCTACGGCCCGTAGGAGGGAAATGGTAACTACAGTAAATATGTAGCCCATGGTTATTGTGGCCTAGTTTTAAAAAATAGGTTATTGCGGCCACTAGCAAACCGCGGAAAAAGAACTGCACTGACTACAAGCAAAGAAATAAACAAGACAATAAGGAAATAAATAATCAAGCAACTTACGCTAGGCGATCATGGCTATTACACATATTACATCCACTGGGCATCAAAGTTCGCCACCAGTGCAAATATAGGGAACACAGCAGCATATAAACATCGCAGCAAAACAAGTCCAAAACTGAAACCACTACAGAAGAGCTCAAGAAACAATATCCTGGGTACCCATAATGCTGGCAAGATGCTTAGAAAGCTTATTAAATTTCTCTTGTTTGGCGCTTAAGTCCTCTAGCACTTGTTGTTGCACCAGAAAGTATGCATCTGAATTCTGCAAGGACTTCCCCAGTCCTTCGGCTTCCTGTCGCATAACATCTGATCGATGTCTTTCAACTTGAAGTTGAGACTCAAGAAGCCGAACTGATTCAGGCAACGAGTTCGAAGAGCCGTTGCCAGCAGTAGTAGCCAGTAACTCAAACACTACATCAAGACAGGACTTTGGGGTTGTCTCAGTGTCTTCAGTATAGTTTTTATCAGCTTTCTTGGAGACCAACAGGGATGTCTCACTATCTTCAACCTTATCTGCATTACTTCCTTTACATTGCATAACGGGGTACTCTTCTCCAATATTTTATCCGCGTTCTAATATAGAAACAATCAAACACATCACAGGTTTACAATGTAGTATATGAAACTCATTTTGGTAAACCAATTCAGTAGTAAGGTGGATAGGATAACAGCATGAAACAAACATATATCTATGTAGTATGGTCACTGTATGGTCTATATCATTCTAGTTTATGTTGCCAAATCAAGATAGATACAGTTCAAATCATATCAATTTAAGATATAGCAACATAGACAGAATATAAGTGTGGGAAACTACACAGCAATAACAACACTTGTAATGTGCATGGCATGAGAACATAACTGTTTATTCAATTGAAACTGAAATCAACATAGAGCAAGTTACAACAGCAAACAGCCAAACACGTTGAAGAAACAGGTTTAAAACAAACCTGTTGCGTCATTGGGGTTTCAATTGCATCCTTCAAATTTGAAATTAGTTGGTATGAGTAAATACAGTGATGCAAGAGCAAAGTAGTATGAACCATAGCTACGGAACCTGACCTGAGAAGAATTCTTCTTCTGCTTTAAGTGTTGACTTGGGGTTCAGAGTGGTGGTCCTCGTGCTTTGGGCACTGCAATTGCCTTACTAACTGCTCGTGTTTGGGTGCTCTGTGGTGGAGACGGTGCTATGTCAACGGGAACTGGGTGTCTATCTGCTAGGGTTGGGGTTAGAAGGGGTGTACCTGGTTCTCTGTCCAACTGGGTAGGGGTACAATCTGCATGAGTGTGGGTTATGTGTGGTGGGGCTGGTTCTTGGGCAAGTACAATCGTGGTTCTATTTGCATCGACAGGTAGCACGATCTTTTTTGAAGACCGTGTTTTTACTCCCACAGATACTGCCATCACTCCCTCCAATTGAAATGGCTGATAAACAAGAAAAGTAATTGAATGTACAGACATTGTAAGATAGACAGGTGCAATGGATAGTAGGGAAGAAAACAGGGCATGAAATAATTCACAGTTATGTTGTCTAACCAAACAGAATAGCAGGATATAATTTCATATATATGATGGCTAATTAAACAGGATAGCATGACACAATTTCACATGTATGATGGCTAACTAAACCGGATAGAAACATACTTCAAAATATGATGACTATGTAAACAGGATGACATGATATAACTATACTATGTGTCTATTAAAGTGGTTGGCATGCCATAAATCACAAACATGCCGTCGATGGAAACATGATGGCATGATATAATTCACGGATAGAATGACATAATTTAAAATATGATGACTGTGTAAACAGGATGAGATGAAATAACTATATTATGTCTTTAGGAAATGGGTTGGCATGCCATAACTCAGATACATGTTGTCTATGTAAACATCATGGCATGACATAATTCAAATATATGATTTATATATTAAGGAAGTTAGCAGAGGGCAATCGCATATATGGTGTGTCAACTAAGGAGATGGCATTCAATATTGTGTATATGATGTAAAAACTAAGCATTGCAATACAACATATGCATGATATGAGTAATATAACCCTGCCAAGTTTGAGCATACACCTCAGGGGGATAATAGGACTGGTCATCTGCCTCTGAATCCTCCTCTGAAGAGCTATCTGTAACCAGCAGGATATCTGCTTCAGCAGGTAGCATTGTCTACTCTAAAGACCTTGTTTTCACTCCAGATTTCTCCATCACCAATTCAAATGGCTGATGCACAGGAAGAGCAGTTGAGTATACAAACATTGTCGACAAAAGCAATGAGAAATACAAAAAAAGGATGGCATGATATAATTCACATATATGACGCTTGTCTAAACAGCATGGCATTGCATAATTCACATACATAATGCCTTGCAACAAGATAACATTGCATAATTCACATATATAATGTCTTGCAACAAGATGGCATTGCATAATTCACATATATGGTAATTAGACACTAAATAGGTGGCATTCATACAAAGCATGTCTAAACTAAGCAAATGACATAGCAATGAAAGATACCATACACACGATATGAGCAACATAACCCTGCCAAGTAAGAGTATGCACCTCGGGGGATATGAATGGTCATCTATCTCTGAATCCTCCTCTGAGGAGCTATCGGTAACCAGCAAGACATGCGCTTCGTCAGATAGCATTGTCTGCTCTGAAGACCTTGTTTCCACTCCAGATTTTTTCATGACTGTGCCGAATGGCTGATGCACATGAAGAGTAATTGAATGTACTAAAATTGTTGACAAATTTAACACGTAATAAAAAATGATGGCATGATATAATTCACATATAAGATGACTGGCTAACTAGGGTGGCATTGCAAAATTCACATATATGATGCCTGGCTAAACAAGATGGCATTGCATGATTCACATATACGATAAAGAAACTAAACAGATGTCATTGACACAAAGCATGTCTAAACTAAGCAGATGACATCTTTAATGTATACAGTAAGCAATGCAAGGCACCATATGCATGATATTACCAACATCAGCATGCCAAGTTAGAGCGAAGACCTCATGGGGTAAATAGGAGTGGTCTTCTCCTTCTGAATCCCCCTCAGAATAGTTATCTTCCTCTTGATTACAATCTGAAATGGGTGGAGGGGGGTTTCCTTTGCGCCCACCATGGAACGACGTCTGCATGAAATTTTATTGCCACGCAAGGCTCGTCTCTTTTGCTCTACATGATCAGTTCCATTGTGTACAATAACTGGCAAGCATAGGAATAAAACATAGTGAGATTATGTAAGGAGTGCATGCACAAATCCAGAGTGATGGTAGCAAACTGTGGATAGACCCAAAACCAATGATAGCAGGCAGATAATAGCTTTAGTTAAAAAATACAAATAATGGCTCCTTTAATGTTTGTTTGCACCCAACATGAAACTCATAGTAGACACTCGAGATTAACCAAATAGTAGACATATAGTACTGATTGTTGCCCCAATATGTACCCCACAACCATTTAAAAACTCAAGTTTCAGCATTAGTTTGGACCTGACTCGGAGTCTAATAGGTGAACACAATGATAATGTAGCATGTCATCATATTAAGCGACGCATAACATAAGCATACATGGAAGAGTGAGACCTCTCTTGCGGACCCGTGTAGTCCTCAAGGTCATCTGCTCAGTTGATGATGGTAATGCAGTTGTTGTGGCTGCCGGCGGCGGGAAAGAAGATCTGAGGCAGCGAAAGACAGTCTGGAGAGCGGATCCCTGCTGTGGTGAACTCTTCCGTGATTGGAGCAGCTGAGCTGGGGTGGAACACAGCGCCGCAGGAGCAGGACAAACCACACAAGATTTTCTTTGACACATATTTGTAACAGAAGTAATTGAGTAAGGGCTTGTTTGAATTTGAGGATTCTAACAATGCAGGGATAGGAAATAGACAGGAATAGGATAGGAATGCACGTGCAAAACAGAGAATTTAAATACACAGGAATTCTGCCAATCTGGGTGTTTGATTCACAACAATTGGAAGATCACAGGATGCAAAAAAGCATGGTGGGATTAAGTCAAACCACAAGAAAATGTACAGTTATAATGCTATTATGCTACTATCTCTTAGTCTTGTGCTTGATGAATAGGAATATGAAAACGAAGACAAGTGGAAATTAGAATTCCTATGGTTTTTCTTACAAGGAGACACTAAAGGAACAAATCCTATAGTTTTCCTTTGCTCCATTCCTTTGCACCAAATTCATGAAAAGTAGTACCATAGGAAACTTTCCAATTCCTATGTTTTTCATTCACTTTTCCTTTCAAGCACTGGTGATTCTAGTAGGCAGGCTTGAGCAAGGAAAATCCTACACTAAAAAAATGTTTTTGTGCTTCTATTACTTTGGACCTAGGCCACTGCCATACTAGCTCAACTCCCAGGCCCATCGACAAATGCACAGCTCAAACGCGCAGAGCTAAATAATGATGGCGTTCAAGAGAGTCCATCATGGATAGCTAAGTTGCCTGGTACCTCACTGCTTGTCATATAGTAGGATAAAATAATCGTATTTCCTATTACTATGAGAGCTTAGTGGACAATATATATAACATGTAGAGTAAAAAAGAGATGCAACAAGTGTACAACCTGTTTGGCGAAGCCATGTCGATCTCAGCATGATTGGGTTGGCCAATGAAGATGCTCCGGCTGACTTGGTTGTCGGAGGAGGGGAAGAAGATCTTAGGCGTCTGGAGATGGAGCCCGAGGTACTGCTCCACTGTGATGGAGGGTTTCGTCGTTGGAACAGCTAAGGTGAGTTGTACGACGCCGAGGCTGAAGCAGTACAAGAGAGACAATGTTAACCTGAGTAGAATTCTAATAGCATCTCCAATACATGACGTAAAATACATAACCACAAAGTGCTAGATGTAAAATACATCA
Source organism: Triticum aestivum (assembly GCF_018294505.1). NCBI lineage: Eukaryota > Viridiplantae > Streptophyta > Magnoliopsida > Poales > Poaceae > Triticum > Triticum aestivum. The sequence goes on from NC_057804.1 coordinate 119,948,027, forward strand.
GCCGCTCATCTCTGAACTTAACTGTCTAAACTGAATTTAAATGTCGAAATTGAACTTAACTGTCAAAACTGAACTTAACTGTCGAAACTGAATATTGTTGTCGAAACTGAATTTTGCTGTCGAAACTGAATGCACTAGCAAGGTGAGGCTACACGTCGGTCGCCTGACTTTTTCATCTCTGTTCAGTCGATTTTGCAGTCGTTGGATACGAAATCAAGGGCATGCAGTTCATCTTCAACCTCCACCCTCCTGAGCCGCTAGCCACCACCGGCCAAACAGCAGTCGCCCGCGGCCGGCGGTGTGCTGCCCCGCCCGCCCTGAAAACACAACACTCCCCACCGCCGGTCCGCCGCCGCCCCGGCCATCCCTCTAGGCCCCCCCATGCCGAGCTTTTTCTCCGGCAATCCCCATGCCACCGTCCCGCCACCGCCGGCGACCACCGCCCCCACCCTGAACCCTAAGATAGATAGTGGGGTACCTCTCCAGTGAGCCCCTCTCCCCGCTGCGGCTAGTTCTTCCTTCACCTCGGCGAGCCCCCCCCCCCACCTCACCCCCTAAAAAT
>NC_057804.1:119949008-119975320 GCF_018294505.1 Triticum aestivum
AATCGACTAACCCAAAAGTCGATTCAGTCGACTGAAGTGTAGCTGAATCGGAGCAGCGTCGCAAGCAAGAGCAAGAGCGAGAGCAGCAACGCGAGCAAGAGCAATAGCAAGAGCAGACTAGGCAGGGGACCGAGAGCAACAGCAGAGCAGCAGCGCGAGCGAGAGCTAAATTAGTAGCGGCAGCTCCTATTGATGTGGACGTCGTCGCCGAGGGAGCGACACCATGGAGGAAGTGGTCGGCGACGCCGCCGTGGATGGAGCCGCTCCGTGCCGGCTCGGGACTGAGCGCCGACAGCATCGTGAGATCGAATCAAGAAGAAAATGTGGTGATTAGTGTACAACCTCTTATGTGGCGCCGATTAGGCCGCAGCTTCATCCGAGGAAATGGTGATGATGATGCTCTTCCGGTGGTGCAGGTGAAGACGGCGGTGTGGGAATGGAGGTAGCGTGAAAGACGAGGGGAACATTGGGACAGCTCCTTGGAGGTGGAGGACTGGGTGGCCGAACTGGCGGGACGACAAGATCAACGACGGATCCTCATCCGGTACGGTGGATGAGGGACGTCGAGGTGTTGTTGTGGACGATGTCGTCGAGGAAGAGGCTCCGGCTGGGTGGCGGATGGAGCAGGGTGTGGGGCTTCGTCGCGGGTTTTCACGGCCTCGGTGTACAAATAGATGGGCGGATGGGATGGCAGTGGGGAACCATGGCTTAGGCACGCGCTTGTCCGAAATGTGGGGTAAGTTATGAAAGTACCCCCACCGATTTGAGGCGGCTCTTTCGGTTCAGGGGTACTGTCGGTGTCAAAACCGGCGGATCTCAGGTAGGGGGTCCCGAACTATGCGTCTAGGCGGATGGTAACAGGAGACAAGGGACACGATGTTTTACCCAGGTTCGGGCCCTCTTGATGGAGGTAAAACCCTACGTCATGCTTGATTAATATTGATGATGTGTGTTATAAGAGTAGATCTACCACGAGATCAAGGAGGCTAAACCCTAGAAGCTAGCCTATGGTATGATTGTTGTTCCTCCTACGGACTAAAGCCATCCGGTTTATATATACACCGGAGAGGGCTAGGGTTACACAGAGTCGGTTGAAATGGTAGGAGATCTACATATCCGTATCGCCAAGCTTGCCTTCCACGCCAAGGAAAGTCCCATCCGGACACGGGACGAAGTCTTCAATCTTGTATCTTCATAGTCTTGGAGTCCGGCCGATGATGATAGTTCGGCTATCCGAACACCCCCTAGTCCAAGACTCCCTCAGTAGCCCCTGAACCAGGCTTCAATGACAACGAGTCCGGCGCGCATATTGTCTTCGGCATTGCAAGGCGGGTTCCTCCTCCGAATAATTTATAGAAGATTGTGAACACCAGGATAGTGTTCGGCCCTGCAAAATAAATTCCACGTACCACCGTAGAGAGAATTATATTACACAAGTTCAATCTGTTGACGTATTTGGTGGCGTGACATCACACCACTACCAAGACTTTACTCGAATCGTCTTTATTGTACCACCTCAGCGCGTTTAGTGAAGCGGTTTCCTTGGCACGTCTTGTCGAAGCAGAGATCGTGTTCCCCTTATTCCGGGATTCCCATCAATACGGACGTGGGTAACCCAACCGCGCCATTGATTGTGGCGCTTGGGGGATAAGCGAGTTTTATCAGGCCAGTGGGGACGCATGTTTTTGTCCGCCCATATAAGGGGATAAAGATCCAACCCTTTTACCTGCGCCTTCTTCCTCCTTGGCTTATCCATCTCTGCGAACTCGAGCTCCAGCGCCCAAGTCCGCACACCTCACCTCAACCTTCTCCGACTATGTACGGAGCGGGAGGCAAGTGGATGGCCTCCTCCATCACGGAGGGGCACATCCAGAAGCTACGCAGCGCCGGATATTTGTCCAGCAACATCGCGCATCGGCTCCCCGACGAGGGAGAGCTCATCCCCACCCCCAGGCCCCATGAGAGGGTAGTATTTCTTCCCCATTTCCTCCACGGACTGGGCTTCCCACTCCATCCCTTTGTCCGGGGGCTCATGTTCTACTACGGCCTGGATTTCCATGATCTGGCCCCGAATTTCATCCTCAACATCTCGGCGTATATCATCGTGTGTGAGGCCTTCCTCTGCATCCAGCCCCACTTCGGCTTGTGGCTCAAGACCTTCAGTGTCAAGCCGAAGGTTGTGAAGGGCAGCCAAGCGGAGTGCGGAGGCGCCATGGTGGGCAGGATGTCCCACGTTACTTGGATTGAGGGCACTTTCGTGGAAACTATCAAGGGGTGGCAATCGGGGTGGTTCTACATCACCGAGCCGCGTGACCCTGAATGGGCAGCGGCCCCCAAATTCAGATCTGGCATCCCCACATGGCTCACCTCCTGGAAAGAGAGCGGCCGGACTTGGGCTATTCGGAGGAGCTGACCGGACTCCAAGCCTGTATTCAAAAGCTAGTGGACAAGAAGCTCAAGCTCGTCAACGTAGTCCAGGTCATGCTCATCCGCCGGATCCTCCCATGCCAACGACGGGGCTTCAACATGTGGGAGTTCGATCCGGCGCAGCACCAGGCTTTGAGCGGGCTCTTCGACACTACGTACGAAGATGTCTGGAAGGTGCTGTTCAAGGGCGCCGAGGCTCCCGCATCCGCTACCGAAGATCGCGGATTCAGCTCGCAGCGTCCGGCTGACGAGGTAAGCGATTTTGTCCTTTACGGGATGCTTGTTTTCCATAGTTTGACTCTATGCGGGATCTAAACTCCCTTTCCTTTGACAGGGCTGGCTGGCGAAGGCCGAGAAGTCTATCTGTCCGACCCCATTGCCAGAGGACCTAGCGGACGCCCGCCTAGCGGGGCTGCTGGCTCCGGCACCCCACGTGGTGCCGGGGAAGAAGGCCAAGAAGAAGGCCACGGGGACTCGGAAGAGTTCCTGTTTTCAGGTGCTATCGGATGACGACTCCGAGGCCGACTCCTCTCACCAAGGTGAGGAGGAGAAGAAGAAAGCCTCTCCCCTAGTGGGGGGAGGGAAGAAAAGGAAGGCCTCCCCAACGAGCGAGGCCGAAGGGTCCAAGAAGGGAAAAACTCTTCCCCCGGACTGCTCTGCCAACGCCAGTGACGACGACGAGGACTGGCCTCCAAGGGCCAAGCCCCTGGCGAGATCATAAGTATTCGGACTCCCGAATAACTTCATGGTTTTTCTTTTTTGCCACACAATGTCTTTCTAATGCCGCATACAACCCTGCAGTCCTCCCAAGGACGATCTGCCCGATTCGTCGAGCGGGTCCTTAGGTGCGTCGGATATGTATTCTCTTCCGACCGCCTCCACCCCCCGTGACACGGACGATGCCGAGATGGGATCCCGGGAAGGGACCCGCCAGGAGGAGGAGGCCCCGGAGGTGTCGCAGGACAACCTCCCGGACTTTGCACCGGACTCGGCTCCGGATCCCATAGTGGCTCCGGAGTCCAACGGGCGGCCCCTTCGTAAGAAGGGCAAGACCGTGATGCCGGCAGCCTCCGTCCAACCGGAGGCGCCGGATAGCTTGCTGGAGGCGCTCAAGGGCGCCTCCATCAAAGAGGAACACCGCACTGTTATGAGTGCGGTGATTCAGAAGGTGCAGCTCGCCAAGAGCGGGCTGACCGAAGCCTGCAGCAGCCTTCTAACAGGCTTTGAGGTAAGAATTTTGATATATGTAAAATAGTAACGCATAGACAGTAGCCCCTGATGCTCGGTTCGGTGTTCGGAAAGAAAAGCCGGACTGAGGATCTAAAAAGATACACGCAGGAGTCATAAAAAATATGTCAATATGGGATTGCAGGCTGCGCTGCTGACCTCTGCCGCACTGACTGCAGAGGTTAATACTTTGAAGGAAAGCCTCGAGCGGTCCGAGAACGAGCTCGGCTGTGCCAAGAAGCAGCTCGAGGACAAGGAAGGTGAGTAACACCTTATTAAAATTGTACCTTACAGAAAAGGATTCTGGTTGCAAAAAGAATGACAAGGATAACGTGGGTATTGCAGGGGCAACTAACGAGGTGGCTACCCTGAAGGAGGCGGTGGCCGCGGCCGAACGCAATGCGGCCGCGGAGCGCACCGAGCGAGAGAAGCAGGAGGCGCGGGTGGCGGAGGTACAGCAAGAGCTCTAGGATCTCGTGAAAAAACATGAGAGCCTGGAGCGTGACTCGAAGACTCGAGAGTCTGAGCTTGCCGCGGCTCTTGAGAGTGCCGAAGCCGCTAAGGCCGAAGCCTACAAGGCCCTCCAAGAAATCAAGGCGTTGAAGAAAATAGCAGTGGGTAAGGCATTTTTCATGCAAAGTAAGCATGTGAGTGTTAATTACCTGTTGCTTACCCGAATTCAGAGCTCTCCAGGAGCGTTCACAGATCTTCCTTGCAGCATGTCTGATGTTGCCGCGTTCTACCGGGTCGAGGAGGGGAGCTCGACGGAGAAGGTCTTCTGGTCTCAGTATGCTGAGGCCGGACATCCAGTGCCCCTTAGCGACCAGCTGAAGCAGCTGGTCGAGCTCCACAAGGCGGCCGAATAGGCCATGAAGGGCCTCATAGTTCGGATGTGGCCTAAGGAGGCCATGCCTGGGAGCTACTTCGGCCTGGTGCAGTGGCTGGTGGATGTGTGCCCGTGGGTTGAAGTCATCAAGCACTCCTCCTGTATTGAAGGTGCCCGTCGGGCCCTTGCCCGCGCAAAGGTGCACTGGGGCAAGATGGATGCCCAAAAGCTCGTGACGGACCCGCCACCGCAGGGCAAGGAGCATCGCACACCCGAGATGTATTATAAGAGTGTGCTGAAGGGCGGCCGCACTATTGCGGGTGAGTGCTCCAAAGATGTAATATTTGAGTAGACTCGCATTTTGTTATCTTGTGCGCTGAAAACTTAGTTCATTTGCGCTAAGCAACGCATTTTAATTTAAAATATTACCTTCTGTGCGGCTGTTTATCAAATCTGAGAGATGGCAAGTCGTCGGCTTCAGCCCGCATGCCACGAGTGCTGGGGTGTTCGGGATAAATTTGAGCACTCTTGTTCCCATATTTGGGTCCATCTAGGGAGGCGCTCAACACAACGAACAAGGCAACCGGACTTATAATGCTTGAACACTCTCACTTAGCCATAGAATTCTATAATTTCAAATTTCGGCGAAGCCCCTAGTCTTCGGAAGGCCGAATTTGGGGCGCTATCCACGCCTGGGCCGGACAAAGTCAGCTCCTCGCTCTAAGCGGCATAAGTCTTTAAGGACTCGCAAAAAACCTCTCGAACAGCGACCAGCTCTCGCCTCATCATGACAGTCAGTTTTAGCTTTCTCCACTGAGGCGCTCGCCCAGCTCAATTGGGGCGCAATCGCAGTGGTTCTCCCAGTGCTACCTTAGCCAATACAACGGAACGTAAGGTACCAAAACATGGGAGCCGGGCAAACCCAACTATTGACCCAAGACATGATTCGAAGCCGATGCATATAATGCTATAAGTTCGGGGTGCCGCACTTGTGAAAGTGTTCGGACTTATCACACCATGATGCGGGAAACATAAGCCCCTGGTGTATTTAGCCGTACCAAAACGTACGGATGCGACATGTTACAAATGAACATATGTATAAGAGAGAAATGCAATTGGAAGCAAAAAGGTGTTGCATTACTTATTCAAGAAAAACTGATGTAAGTGCAGAACGATACAAATGGTGCGATAAGCAAGGGATGGGACTGTTAAACATGTCCCCCTCCAGGGGTAGGCTGCGGAATGGTGCATAAAACAGATTTAATGATCATAATGGAGACCACCTGGATATTCGTTGTAGCCTTTCTCCTTCCCTGGTTGTTGCATCGTGAGTTCGGTAGGTCTGCTGCCAAACAGGGCCTCTGACGAACGGAGTCCTGTGGGTAAAAATAAAAAAGAAAAAAAAGAACGACACACTTGAGAGCCCTGGTGTGGTTAAGCCGTATTCTGGGCCTATCGTGGTCGTGCCCCTCTCCCCATGCCCATGGTATCTTCAGAGCGTAATGGTGTACGCGAAGGACCTGTCTTGACATTTTGCAGGGGCTGGGGTTGGGGCCGCACTGCTACGCGTGCTCGGAACGTGCCAGGTGGTCTTGTTGTATGTTACTCCGGGCGCGTTTAGCCATGTCCGGTCGCTTAATGGCCGGACTCGAGAATTGCCTTAAGAGGCTGCACTGTACTTCTGCCGCGAGAGCCGCTGTATGTTCCTCCGTTCGGAGAGAGCGTTCAGTGTTTCCGTTGACCGTGATGACTCCTCGAGGGCCTGGCATCTTGAGCTTGAGGTATGCGTAGTGCGGCACCGCGTTAAACTTTGCGAACGCGGTACGTCCGAGCGGAGCATGATAGCCGCTGCGGAACGGAACTATGTCGAAGATTAACTCCTCGCTTCGGAAGTTATCCGGGGATCCGAAGACCACTTCCAGTGTAACTGAGCGTGTACAATTGGCTTCTACACCTGGTATGACGCCTTTAAAGGTCGTCTTGGTAGGTTTAATCCTTGAGGGGTCTATGCCCATTTTGCACACTGTGTCCTGATAAAGCAGGTTCAGGCTGCTGCCGCCGTCCATCAGGACTCTGGTGAGGTCAAATCCATCGACGATTGGGTCTAGAACCGATGCGGCGAATCCGCCATGGCGGATGCTGGTGGGGTGGTCCCTTCGGTCAAAAGTGATCGGGCAGCAGGACCATGGATTGAACTTCGGGGCAACTGGCTCCATCCCATATACATCCCTGAGTGCACGCTTCTGCTCCCTTTTGGGTATGTGCGTTGCGTATATCATGTTCACCGTCCGCACCTATGGGGGGAAAACCTTCTATCCTCTATTGTTCGGCGGTCGGGTCTCTTCCTCGTCATCGCCATGTAGCCCCTTGTCATTGTTTTCGGCAATTAACTTGCCTGCCTTCTTGAATACCCAACAGTCCCTGTTGGTGTGGTTGGCTGGCTTTTCGGGGGTGCCGTGTATCTGGCATGAGCGGTCGAGTATTCGGTCCAAATTGGACGGATCCGGAGTAGTTCTTTTGAATCGCTTTTTCCGCTGACCGGGTTTAGAGCCTTTGAATCCGGCATTGACTGCTGTATCTTCATTGTTATCGTCATTAATGCGGCGTTTGTTTTTGTTGCGACACGACCTGCCATTACGGTCCTTGAAATCCGGACTGCCAGAATTTTTGCTGAGGTTATTGCTGCGTGCTAGCCAGATGTCCTCACCAGCGCAGAAGCGGGTCATGAGTGATGTGAGGGCTGCCATGGATTTCGGCTTTTCCTGTCCCAGGTGCCGGGCAAGCCACTCGTCGCGGATGTTATGCTTGAAGGCTGCGAGGGCCTCCGCATCCGGACAGTCGACGATTTGGTTTTTCTTGGTTAAGAACCGTGTCCAGAATTGTCTGGCCGATTCGTCTGGCTGCTGAGTTATGTGGCTTAGGTCATCAGCGTCTGGTGGTCGCACATATGTGCCTTGGAAGTTGTCGAGGAATGTGGCTTCCAGGTCTTCCCAACTCCCGATTGACTCTGCTGGCAAGCTGTTAAGCCAATGCCGGGCTGGTCCTTTAAGCTTGAGTGGGAGATATTTGATAGCGTGAAGATCATCACCGCGGGCCATGTGGATGTGAAGGAGATAGTCTTTGATCCAAACCGCGGGGTCTGTTGTGCCATAGTAGGATTCAATGTTCACGGGTTTAAACCCTTCGGGGATTTGATGATCCATTACTTCGTCTGAAGCATAGTGGGTGTGCGGCGCCTCTGTATTGGGCGATATCACGACGGAGCTCGAAAGAGCTTTGTCTATTTTGATCGGCCCGGCCGGACTTACTGTGTCTGGCGTGACGGTTGTCGTCACGTATCATGGGGCGCCCACGCGATCCATAGATCGATCTTGATTGTCTTGCCTTATCCTCCAATATATCTCGCAAGTCCGGAGCGTTCCCCTATGGCTTTGTGCTTTTCGAGCGATGTCGGGGTATGGTTCTAGTGAAGGGCCTAGGGGCCTCTCTGTCGCGACCACGGGGTGGTCGGTTAGCCGTATTGTCTGCTGGTGATGCAGGTTCATACGCCTCCTCCTCTAATCATGGGAGAAGCTTGCATTTAGGGTAACTTTTGGAGGGGCGTTCGAGCTCATGCTCTTCGGCCGCGAGGACTTCAGTCCATCTGTCGGCTAGCAGATCTTGATCAGCTCTAAGCTGTAGCTGCTTTTTCTTGAGGCTGTTTGCCGTGGCCATAAGGCTGCGTTTAAAATGCTCTTGTTCGACGGGGTCCTCAAGCACGACGAATTCGTCATCATCGAGGCTTGCCTCGTCTCCGGAGGGAGGCATATAATCCTCTACCTCTTCTTCTGCCGCTCTCTCATGAGGGCTTGCGTCTCCGTCCTCCTGCGCTGAATCTTGCTGGAGTGGGTTGTCTTCGGCGCTGTCCGGTGTGTTATTATCTCCGGTGCCGGAATCTTCATTCTTGTTGTGGTGGGATTTAGAGCGGCGCCGCTGACGCCGGCGCTTGGGCTGTTTCTTGGAGGGGTCATCCTCCGCTGTTGCTTCGCCATTCCCATCCTTTGGGATATCCACCATGTATATGTCATATGATGAGGTGGCTTTCCAGTGCCCGGTAGGTGCTGGTTCTTGGTCGTCTCCGGCATCATCGTCCATACCGTCGATGTCTTCGGAGTCATAGTGTAGCATGTCGGTTAGATCGTCGACAGTGGCTACTAAGTGGGTGGTGGGTGGGCTTTGAATTTCTTCGTCGTCCGCATCCCAACCGTCCTGACCGCAGTCCGGCCAGGGCTCTCCTGATAACGAGAGACACATTAGCGAACTCAAGATGTCGCCGAAAGGTGAGTGTTGAAAGATGTCCGCTGTGGTGAACTCCATGACCGACGCCCAATCGGATTCGATTGGAGGGGGCGAGGGAGGTTCGGAGTCCGGCAAGGAGTCCGTCACCTCGGAGTCACGAGCTTCATGAGGGACAAGGTCAGTGTTCGGCTCTATCACCGTAGAGGTTGCATACCCCGAGGTGGTGTCTAGCCATCCGTCCTCGATCTGCGCAGCCGGCTCTGAATTGAAGATCGGAGCGGGCTCGAGTGCGGCCTCCAGGGTACTGTCCGGCTGTAGAGCTAAATCGTGCCCGTCGTGACAGTGCGGCGCGCTTGGCTGTGGCTCGAATCCATCGAAGATCAAGTCCCCGCGGATGTCAGCCGTGAAGTTCAAACCTCCAAATCTGACCTGACGGCCAGGGGCGTAGCTTTCGATCTGCTCCATATGGCCAAGTGAATTGGCCCGCAGTGCAAAGCCGCCGAATACGAAGATCTGTCCGGGGAGGAAGGTCTCACCCTGGACTGCGTCGTTGTTGATGATCGAAGAAGCCATCGAACCTATCGCTGACAACACAGAGGAACTCTCAATGAAAGCACCAATGTCGGTGTCAAAACCAGCGGATCTCGGGTAGGGGGTCCCAAACTGTGCGTCTAGGCGGATGGTAACAGGAGACAAGGGACACGATGTTTTACCCAGGTTCGGGCCCTCTTGATGGAGGTAAAACCCTACATCCTGCTTGATTAATATTGATGATGTGTGTTACAAGAGTAGATCTACCACGAGATCAAGGAGGCTAAACCCTAGAAGCTAGCCTATGGTATGATTGTTGTTCGTCCTACGGACTAAAGCCATCCGGTTTATATAGACACCGGAGAGGGCTAGGGTTACACAGAGTCGGTTACAATGGTAGGAGATCTACATACCTGTATCGCCAAGCTTGCCTTCCACGCCAAGGAAAGTCCCATCCGGACATGGTACGAAGTCTTCAATCTTGTATCTTCATAGTCTTGGAGTCCGGCCGATGATGATAGTTCGGCTATCCGGACACCTCCTAGTCCAGGACTCCCTCAGGTACCACGGGCATTTCGCGTGTCGGGATTTCACAGGAGGTGGGAGTTTTTGCGCGCGTTGTAATTTCGGAATAGCAAGGCGCGGGTTGAGATGGAGGGAGTTGTCGGAGCACAACGAGACAAAGATATATCTTAAATATTTCGGGCTAACAAGGCGCGGGTTGAAGAGGCAGGAGTTTCGCAACACGATAGACAGAGACGCTAGCTTGAATTTCCGGCATAACAAGGCGCGGCTTGAAATTTTGCAAGAACAAGCTTAACGTGTACCCAAAAAAGACAATTTGCACCTCAACACGCACAACACACACACAAACACCATTTAGACTAGAGTAAGGTACACGTGCGTTGCACCCGTGAGATTTGGCAACCAATTATGAATAAATACCACATTATAGCATGTAACCTTTGAGTCATATATGCATGATGTAGATGTTTGTTTAATTCTTATAGTTCATTTCATTCAAAATCATCTAGTTTTTATAAGAAAGCTAATCTATTTTAAGATTCATGGAATTGTGCGTTGTAAGACATAAATTAAAAAAATAATGGCAAATCATGTAGAAAAACATTTGGGCAATTCTGATACGGAAGATTCTATAACAAAGAAGAAGTGCTTGTGTTTTGATGTTTGTGCATTATGCTTAAGTTCAACCATGGAGTCTTCTAGATTATACATGTGGCGAAATCTGGTGAAATCTAGATGATATCCAACGGCCAGTAGTGCTCAAATTTGCCATCTTTGGACCATCGGATTCGCCTCATCCAATGACCATCTTTCAAAGTTAAAGTTACCCGCACACAATATAAAAATATATAAAATATAATATATATATATATAGGGGTATAGATATAGATATGTGATGCGAAAGCCACCCATCATCTCCAATTAGAATAGTGTGTCCATGCACGGATGCGACGTGGCCAAATGATGTCTGCCATCAGTATCTCAAATTCAAATCAGTCTGACCTTGTTCAATGTGTATACATTACAACATGCTCGTTTCCAAACCACACCGTGCAGATCTCCATTATATTCATGCATGCATGGGTATCAAACATCAGGATCTCTTATTCAAATATTTGAATTCAACTTTACATTGATTATGACCTCAGCTAGTCATTTACACCCACACAGTCGTCTTCTCTTTATAATTGTACCACTAACTTTCTCTCGTGCATGCATGCACACACACTACCAGTCGGCATTATCCATTGCACATATGCAATCTTTTTCTTCAGGTCGGTCTCCCATGAAGGCACACACCCACACACATCCCCCTCTCCATCATATCGGGCATTCTTTATCTCTCACGCGTGCATGCGCAACGATCGATGTTCCTCTATGTATGTGTGTATATAGCTAGGTCTTTCATAGTTTTCCACACAAACCGATCAATCGATATATCCAGTGAGGTCTCACCCTCTTTCCCACGTCCACATCGATCAATCTATACCTCTCTATATAGGATTATCATATATAGCTAATACACCCACATTAATTATATATCCAACGTCCCCCTCTCATCATCCATGCCTTCCGCTTCATCTCTCAGAATTCTCCTCGTAATGGTTTAAGTTCATGAATTGACCCTCCTCGTAAAGGATTAGCAATGCTTGGCCCCCTAGCTCATTTATTTTTCATGGCTCCGCCACTGTGTGCAACAACGCATGTTCTCGCCCCCTCTCTCTAAATATCGATCTCGCACTTGTGCATTCCTTCATAGTCTCCCTCCACTCGGCCCCTCGCACCATCTTCTAGGCCCCCACCGGATTTTTCCACATGTACAATCTAGCAGACTCCATGGTTGAACTTAAGCATAATGCACAAACCTCAAAACAACAGTGGTTCTCTTTTGTTCTAGAATCTTCCGTATCATAACTGCCCAAACTTTTTTTCTAGTTGAATTGACATTATTTGTTTTTACTTCATGCTTTACAACGCACAATTCCATGAATCATAAAATAGATTAAGGGCTTCTTTGATTCAAAGGATTCTCAAAGGAATTTTGGAGGATTCTAATCCTTAGGAATTTTTCCTATCTTGGTTGTTTGATTCATAGGATTGTAAACCATAGGAATTTTTCCATATGATTCATTTGCACTAGATTTCATAGGAAACATCCCATCCAGTCAAACCTCTTCGAAAGAATTCTAGGTTTTTTCTATGCACAATCAAACACTCGTACAATCGTGTAGGATTCAAGACGACATTCCACTATAATCCCATGTTTTTCCTATCCCCGCCTTTTGGAAATCCTACGAATCCAGGAGGCCCTAGCTTTTTTATAAAAACTAATTGATTTTCAATGAGATGAACTATAAGAATTAAACGAAGGTCTACATCAGGCATATATGACTCAGAGCTTACATGCTATAGTGTGGTATTTATTCATAATTTGGTTGCAAAATCTGATGCGTGCAATGCACGTGTACCTTACTAGTACTTCGAGTATGTGCAAAACACGTAAATTAGAATTCCAATGGCACGCTACATTCATGAAGCCACGTGGCACATGTGGAGGCGTTGTCACGACCTCCTTGTGTGGATTGATCACAGTGACATGCTGCTGGTTCCATAAGAATGTACTCGTCCTCCTGGAGCCATACTGTCGGTATATGCACAAAGCGAAGATGACCATGCCCGCCACACACGCACTCATTCCCTCGCACGCACACGCGGGTACACGAGCGGACGTAATTTTGTACCAAGATCCACCCCATGTGATAATTTGACGTGTGTAAAGTCGTTCACTTCATTGATGGTCAATTAATACAGCGCATGCAAATTGAGTGGACATGAGGGCGGAAGAAAGACATTACTACTCCACTGCGCGCATGCGAGTAGTTAAATCATGGGTTGCTAGTAGTACTTCCATTGGTCTCCTTCGTATTTTGTGCCAATTTTTGACAGTAACATAATATTTATGCATTTGAGCAGTGTAGTCTACTTGAAATTTATGTTCCACTAAACTCATCGGGCGCCGTTTCGGGCCTCGAAACCAAAACCATCAATTAATCTTTACCTTGTTCCGATCCCATTCGAAAGCCTGCTCACACCTACTAGTACGTACCAAACCTGAACGTGTTCCCACTATGCAGGTATTAGTACTAGTGCTAGTACTTAGGTTATAAAAAGGGAACTACCTAACCGAAAATTACTCTACCTTTCCTCCTCATAAGTGCTTCTTCTTCGTCCGTCTTTGGCATGACCGGTGAGCAGAGCTCTAGGTCAAGAACTACTCGTAACAAGGGAGCGGCAACCAAGGCTGCGGAAAAAAAGAGGGCTCGCCACCACGAGGAGACCTTGAAAGATCTCTCACGGGCAGGCGATGGCTCCCAGGAGCGCCCTTGCCACGGAGGCGAACATGCCGAGCCAGTGGCGCTGGAGTCGTTATCCCTCGACGGCATGCCTGATCAGCTCAATAAGCACCTCAATAAGCAGAAGGAGTTCATCCAAGGCTTGGTAGAGCTGCTGAAGGAGAGCCTCGACGACATGCCCACTGAGCTCAATAAGCAAGGGGAGTTGACCGCTGGCTTGGTGATGCTGCTGAAGAAGAGCATTGCCTCAGAGAAGAAGGTGACCGGCGAAATCCTGCGACTTCAGGAGGACAAGGCGAAGCTCTGTCACGAGATCGACCTGTTGAAGGAGAAGAACGCTGGCTGGAAGAAGCTGCATGAGAATAGTAGTTCCTCGATGAAGATGCTACAGGCCCTCATCATAGAACAGAAGGAGGAGTTGGGAAGCTCCGCATCGAGCACCCGACTTCTATCAAGGTACGTAATGCGGCCGTGGAATAGATGATGAAGGCTCGCGTCAGGAAATCCTATGTCATGGACAGAATGAAGAAGATGGCGGAGGAGACGCGCAAGGAGATGGAGGTCGTGGAGGCGATGAAGAAGCAGTTACGACTCCGCGGTGAATTAGTTCATTTGGGGTGATAATCTTCCTTCTTCTTTTGCTCCTGTTTTTCATCTTTTGCTTCGGGTATTTCGCCGCACGTGTCACGTTCTCTGCGAGGCATGAATAGAACAATGCTTTTTTTAGGGAATGAATAGAACAATGCTAACAATGATATCACTAGCAAATTAGATCATTTTTTATCGCCATATGGCACTGGGCTGCCGTGTTTCGTGCTCCTCCTTCTTAGTACTAGTCTAGTGGAAAACTTGAGTATACCGCATGGTTCTTCGCTCCTCCTCAGGTCGTCGGCGCATTTATACGAGCAGTCAAATCACAAGGCCCCACCTTCCAGCAGTAATGAGCCGTCAAATCACAAAGGCCCTCGCCTCTCGTGAAACCGACCAAGCTCCCTCTAGCCTTTTAAAAAATGTATACTTTTGTACAGTAGTAGTATCGATGGATTGCCCCATGGAGCAAAACTTGAAATTAAAAAAAGGTGGTACATATAGAGAGCGCTCGTCGCCAAATTATGCATATAGTACTATTAAAAAGGCTAGTCACAATAATGGTGTCCAGCACAACCCACCCCTCAAATAAAACTAAGCATCCTGGAATTCTTTGACAAACTAAGCACCCTGAAATTCTTTGACAACTAAACTGCTGGCTATATGATGTTGGCCATATATATTGTACGTATATAATGTGAAGACACGAGTGGTAGTACTATACCAACTAAAAGATGAAATGTAAGAAATACTAGTATGTACATACTGAAGAGTTAAAGTAACGAGAAGAAACATAACATAGTTCTGCTGGGGGCTCAGCACAACACACCCCTCAAATTAAATTAAGCACACCTGAAATTAAACTTTGCAACTATTCAGGTAGACACTGCATTAGAACCACCATGAGCAATGACACTTCCACCTTACTCGGTGTCCTCGTCCACGTCCTCGACTTCGTCCTTGTCCCTCTTCCTCTTGGCCGATACTTCTTTGCTTGAACCGCACACTTGGCTCTTGCTCTTCATCCAACCCTTGTAGATATTGAAACAAAGGTAGCCATCCATTGCAGCGTAGTGGATGTGGTCTATATCTAGTACATTCTGCTACCATTCATAATGATGAAACGTGTATGGAGGTTTCTCCAGTTTACCGTACGAAGGATGAACCATGGCTCCTGCCAGGGTCAGCACTGAAGGCTGACGAGAGGACACCAGCCCATTACTCTGGAGGTCGAAGGGGTTTCCTACAATGAGGCCTATCTGACCCAGGACTTCTTTGTTGTTCGTAAAGTCTACAGTAATGAATTTGACTAGGTTGCTCTCGAGGAAGTTCTTAAAATCCAGGCATTCAACGTCGGCATGGCATATGTGGTAGACCAAGCATAAGTCATGCACGCAAACCTGGATCACGGCGGGCTTCTTCCTCTCTTCGTCCTTTAGATCCTTCTCTCGTCCCAGGACTGTGGTGTACTCAACATCTATCCCAGCGACCCACTCATCATCTGAGTTTTTGAACATGCGTCTGAAGCGAGAAAGGCATCCTTTCACCGTCGCGGAAGAACGGGTGTAGATGACGTCGAACTCATCGCCGGTGACGGTTCTAACCTTGTACTCACCGCCGATCATGGAGATTTGGGACGCCATGGATTTGGGAGGAGGATTAGGATTAGTGGAACTACCGTAATGTGAAAGGACGGGACGACTAGGAGCGAACTGTCGTAGTTTTAAAGGACGTGAGGGGACGAGTAGGAGCGAACTGCTAGCGTGCGAACGGCAGGGTAGTGGCTTTCCATTCTCTCGTGATACGGGCTTTCGAGAGCCCTTGGATCTGAGATCGAACGGTTGCATGGCGTGATTCTAGACCTATGGGTGAATATCCTAACCTAGAGGGTTATTCTGCAAATTTTTAGCAACTTAGCATGCGACCGTTTGATCTCAGATCCAAGGGCTGCCAGCAGCCCATATCATGGTCGCACCTACCACGACCGTCGTGTCGCTCGCGCGGTCGCGCCCTTGGAGATTTAACACGGTGCGTTAGGCTATCTGATGTTGGCATGTCATACATAGTCATCACTAAGTCACTCATACTACAACAAGGTTAGCTATAAGGTTGGCTATAAGTGTATTTATTTTTTTACTTCTCTCTATCACTTTCTTCATACTCCCTCCGTCCCATAATATAAGAACGTTTTTGACACTAGTGTAGTGCCAAAAATGTTCTTATATTATGGGACACAGGGAGTACTAGTATTTTTTTTACGTTTAAGAGGTAAAACTAGTTCATGCACTCGAATCTAGTACTACTTGGTTCAAACAAGGAAGAAAGGGGGTGGGGGTGGGGGAGGATTTGTTACCTGAATCTAGGACTTGGTCGAAAGAGGAAATAATGGGGGCGAAAAGTAGCAGAGACTGGCTATCCAACTGGTCTCTAGGTCTAATAAGGAAATAAAGGGAAACGCAGTACAAACTCAATATAAACCCGATCTATTTGTTGAAAAATGAAAGAAAGTGGGGACTAGGGGACAAGTCAACAGAGTAAGTCCAGCACTAGATTTGCTAGCCTCACACAGTATAAGGTGGCTATACCGAACAAAAATGGGACCAGCCCAGATATCATGTTCTAATGTTTGTTGCCCCGAGCCACTCTTATGTAATGCCACTAGCAAAATGTAGCAGTCGCACTGTTAAAAGTAAGGACACGTTAAACCAATGTTGTTTTCAATATAATGCCTCCAGTAATATGAATCAATGGCACTTTTTTACATGTCCTGCTAAATTTCCCATTAAGATAAGTTGGTTCTTTTTGTTAGAAATGCAACTGTCCTGGTCCACCTACTCTCTCGTGCCCAAAGTAATGTCGTATTTAACAGTTGTCATAGTTAATCCTAACGCCCACACTAATATCTAGCAGTGTCTCAAGGCGCCTCCTTGTACTACCGATGTACACTGATGTTCATCACTGGCAGAAGGTGTATCTGGGAGACTTGGGACGATTTCTAGTATGAGGTGTACCGTATGAGGTGTCGCAGGGCCCATCTCGCAGTCATTGTCAAACCAAGTAAGGATCTCCTTCAACCTGGCTAACTTTGCCTGGTCGCCGCCAGTGATCTGCCTGATTCGCTGCTACATCCTCTCCATAGATGTCCTTCTGAGTGGTCCTATGCTAGCTTTGGAAGATGGGAGGAGAGATGGTGGTCTTGTAATAGAGAAGAGGGAGAGGCGATATGGTGGTTTTGGAATGGAGATGATGGAGAGGAGAGGAGGTGGTTTTGCAATGGAGAAGAGGGAGAGGCGAGACTGTGGTTTTGGAATGGTGATGATAGAGCGGAGAAGAGGTGGTTTTGCAATGGAGAAGAGGGAGAGGCGAGACGGTGGTTTTGGAATGGAGATGATGGAGAGGACAGGAGGTGGTTTTGCAATGGAGAAGAGGGAGAGGAGCGTGCGGCAGTGATTTAGGACTGGACGAGAGGGTCGGCACGCTGTGACTGGATCAAAATCAAAATAAATTTACCCTTCAATTAAGAAAGCGACCCCACATTAACTAGTCTCCCTTTTATTCTGGGTCATAATTTACCATGATTTTCACACATAAAATATATGTTATACGTTGCAAAAATAATATAATTTGAAAGTACATTTAGATACGAACCAAACGATACACTTTTTGGTGACATGCATTCACATTTAGCTTGTCAAATACTTTACGTGGTCAAACTTTGACCCAAAATACGCAAAACAACAAAAAAATACTTCCAAGACCAGTGCCGCTCTTCCGCTCTTCTCCTCTTAAACCACCGCTGCTCCTCTCCTGTTCCAATCTAAATCCAGTGCCGCTCCTCTCCTCTTTGATTTCAAAACCACCGCCACTCCTCTCCTGTTCCATTCCAAAACCAGCACCGCTCCTCTCCCATTCTAATCCAAAACCAGCGATGCTTCTCTCCTCTTCCATTCAAAAACCACCGTCGGTGAGTGAAGGTGCTGTGGAGAAGTAGATCAATGGAGGAGTACAACCGATACGTGAGGATCGCAGACAGCGACCCTGTGAAGCTAGCTAGTATGTTGGAGATACAGTCATGGTTTGACAACAAGGACCAACTAGCGGCGACGGCGACATCCATGGCCAAATATCTGCAACAGAGCGAAAAGGTGGCGATACTCCTAGAGGGGGTCGCGCGGGAGTACATAGAGCTGCTCCTCTGGGCCATGGAGCAAATAGATTCACCGAATCCAATCGTGAGGGAGCGGTATTGGGAGTATCAATCCCTGATGGAGCATCCACCAGAGATTGAAGGATCGAGCATCTACAGGGTGCCGTTTGTGAGGGTTTCCTGCCAGAGCGAGGCGGTGGTGTCTTCGTCGACCGAACCCAACTACAATAGGAGAAAAGCAGTTGGCCCGACGAAGCTTCCCCTCCATCCTCTCCCTCACCATTCACATCGTCTCACGGGGCGGCTGTCTGCAGCCGAGGAATAGGAGGGGACTGCCCTGATACGTCCATTTTGCATCATGCTTTTATGACAATATTTATTTCATTATGGGCTGCCATTTCACGTTATGTCACAATACTTATGGCTATTCTCTCTTATTTTACAAGGTTTACATGAAGAGGGAGAATGCCGGCAGCTGGAATTCTGGGCTGGAAAAGGAGCAAATATTGAAGGCCTATTCTACGCAACTCCAAAAGTCCTGAAACTCCACAGAATAGCTTAAAATAAATAAAGAAAAATCATCGCCAAAGATGAAGGCCAGGGGGCCCACACCCTACTCACGAGGGTGGGGGGCGCCCCCCTGGGCGCGCCCCCCTACCTCGTGGGCCCCCTGGTGGCTCTCCGACGCCCATCTTCTCCTATATGAAGTCTTTCAATGAGAAAAAAATAGGAAGCAACCTTTCGGGACGAGACTCCGCCGCCATGAGGCGGAACCTTGGCAGAACCAATCTAGGGCTCTGGCAGAGCTGTTCTGCCGGGGACAATTCCCTCCGGGAGGGGGAAATCATCACCATCGTCATCACCAACGCTCCTCTCATCATGAGAGGGCAATCTCCATCAACATCTTCACCAGCACCATCTCATCTCCAAACCCTAGTTCATCTCTTGTATCCAATTCTTGTCTCCAAGTCCGGGATTGGTGCTAGTAGGTTGCTAGTAGTGTTGATTACTCCTTGTAGTTGATGCTAGTTGGTTTATTTGGTGGAAGATCATATGTTCAGATCCTTTATGCATATTATTACCCCTCTGAATACGAACATGAATATGCTTTGTGAGTAATTACGTTTGTTCCTGAGGACAAGGGAGAAGTCTTGCTATTAGTAGTCATATGAATTTGGTATTCGTTTGATATTTTGATGAGATGTATGTTGTCTAGCCTCTAGTGGTGTTATGTGAATGTCGACTACATAACACTTCACCATTATTTGGGCCTAGAGGAAGGCATTGGGAAGTAATAAGTAGATGATGGGTTGCTAGAGTGACAGAAGCTTAAACCCTAGTTTATGCGTTGCTTCGTAAGGGGCTGATTTGGATCCATATGTTTCATGCTATGGTTAGGTTTACCTTAATACTTTTGTTGTAGTTGCGGATGCTTGCAATAGAGGTTAATCATAAGTGGGATGCTTGTCCAAGTGAGGGCAGTACCCAAGCACCGGTCCACCCACATATCAAATTATCAAAGTACCGAACGCGAATCATATGAGCGTGATGAAAACTAGATTGACGATATTCCCATGTGTCCTCGGGAGTGTTTTTCCTATTATAAGAGTTTGTCTAGGCTTGTCCTTTGCTACAAAAAGGATTGGGACACCTTGCTGCACTTTATTTACTTTTGTTACTTGTTTTTCGTTACAATTTATCTTATCTCAAAACTATCTGTTACCACTTATTTCAGTACTTGCAGAGAATACCTTGCTGAAAACCGCTTATCATTTCCTTCTGCTCCTCATTGGGTTCGACACTCTTACTTATCGAAAGGACTACGATAGATCCCCTATACTTGTGGGTCATCAAGACTCTTTCTGGCGCCGTTTCCGGGGAGTGAAGCGCCTTTGGTAGGTGGAATTTGGTAAGGAAAAATTTATTTAGTGTGCTGAAATTTTCTGTCACTTGTTACTATGGAAAGTAATTGTCTGAGGGGCTTGTTCGGGGTATCTTCACCCCGTCCAGTAGATCAAAGAGTTGCTCCTCAACCTACTCAACCTACTGAACCTATTGAAAATGAAACTCCTTTTGAGATTCCTTCGGGTTTGATGGAAAAACTGCTAGCTAATACTTTTACAGGAGATGGAACAAAGCATCCTGATGAACATCTACGCTATGTGGATGATGTTTGTGGACTATTTAAGCTTGTAGGTATACTCGATGATGTTGTTAAGAAGAAGGCTTTCCCTTTATCTTTAATGGGAGACGCATTGACATGGTATAGGCTATGTGATGATATGAGATCCTAGAACTATAAAAGATTGAAGTTGGAATTTCATCAAAAGTATTACCCTATGCATCTTGTTCATCGTGATCGCAATTATATATATAATTTTTGGCCTCGCGAAGGAGAAAGCATCGCTCAAGCTTGGGGGAGGCTTAAATCAATGTTATATTCATGCCCAATCATGAGCTCGCAAGAGAAGTGATTATGCAAAGTTTTTATGCCCGGCTTTCTGATAACAATCGCACCATGCTTGATACTTCTCATGCTGGATCTTTTATGATGAAGACTATTGAATTCAGATGGAATTTATTGGATAGAATTAAACGCAACTCTGATGATTGGGACCTCGACGAAGGTAAGGAGTCAGGTATGACACCTAAGTTTGATTGTGTTAAATCTTTTATGGATACCGATATTTTCCGTAAGTTTAGCACTAAATATGGACTTGACTCTGAAATAGTAGCTTCTTTCTGTGAATCTTTTGCTACTTATGTTGATCTCCCCAAGAAGAAGTGGTTTAAATATCATCCTCCCATAGAAGTAAAAGTAGCTGCACCTATTAAAGTTGAAGAAAAGATTGTCACTTATAATGATCCTATTGTTCCCACTTCTTATGTTGAGAAACCACCTTTCCCTGTTAGAATGAAGGATCATGCTAAAGCTTCAACTGTTGTTCGTAAAAGCAATATTAGAACTTATACACCTCCTAAGTAAGTCAAAGTAGAACCTAATATTGCTATTGTTAAATATATCTTGTCTGACAATATTGATGGGCATGTTATTCAATTCTGTGGTGAAACTGCCAGAATTGCTAAACCTTGTGTTAGAGATAAACATAGACCTGTGGTAGGCGTGCCTGTTTTATCTATTAAAATAGGAGATCATTCTTATCATGGCTTATGTGATATGGGAGCTGTTCTGCCGGGGACAATTCCCTCCGGGAGGGGGAAATCATCACCATCGTCATCACCAACGCTCCTCTCATCGGGAGAGGGCAATCTCCATCAACATCTTCACAAGCACCATCTCATCTCCAAACCCTAGTTCATCTCTTGTATCCAATTCTTGTCTCCAAGTCCGGGATTGGTTCTAGTAGGTTGCTAGTAGTGTTGATTACTCCTTGTAGTTGATGCTAGTTGGTTTATTTGGTGGAAGATCATATGTTCAGATCCTTTATGCATAATATTACCCCTCTGATTACGAACATGAATATGCTTTGTGAGTAATTATGTTTGTTCCTGAGGACAAGGGAGAAGTCTTGCTATTAGTAGTCATGTGAATTTGGTATTCGTTCGATATTTTGATGAGATGTATGTTGTCTAGCCTCTAGTGGTGTTATGTGAACGTCGACTACATAACACTTCACCATTATTTGGGGCTAGAGGAAGGCATTGGGAAGTAATAAGTAGATGATGGGTTGCTAGAGTGACAAAAGCTTAAACCCTAGTTTATGCGTTGCTTCGTAAGGGGCTGATTTGGATCCATATGTTTCATGCTATGGTTAGGTTTACCTTAATACTTTTGTTGTAGTTGCGGATGCTTGCAATAGAGGTTAATCATAAGTGGGATGCTTGTCCAAGTAAGGGCAGTACCCAAGCACCGGTCCACCCACATATCAAATTATCAAAGTACCGAACGTGAATCATATGAGCGTGATGAAAACTAGCTTGACGATATTCCCATGTGTCCTCGGGAGCGCTTTTCCAATTATAAGAGTTTGTCCAGGCTTGTCCTTTGCTACAAAAAGGATTGGGCCACATTGTTGCACTTTATTTACTTTTGTTACTTGTTGCTTGTTACAATTTATCTTATCTCAAAACTATCTATTACCACTTATTTCAGTACTTGCAGAGAATACCTTGCTGAAAACCGCTTATCATTTCCTTCTGCTCCTCGTTGGGTTCGACACTCTTACTTATCGAAAGGACTACGATAGATCCCCTATACTTGTGGGTCATCATGCCCCCGCAGCCCAATAGTCGGGCAGGTTGTGAATTGTCAGGAGGAGCTTAGGGTTGTCAGTATTTGCAGCATGTGAATTGTGGTTTGTGTTGTGTATTTTGAGAGTACTTTTAGATATGAATGTCTTTTGAATTTCATATTTGTAGTATTGAGCATATGAAGTATTTTATGAATTCTAGAGATCTATTTTTAGCACTTAAAAAAATGTAGTTTCATAGGAGTATAAAAGTGCAGACAATGTGATTCTTAGAGAAGAAACTGCAAGTTTCAGTTTCAGATAAGAAACTGCAAGTTCAATTTCAGATAAGAAACTGCAACTTTCAGAGGCAGAGCATTTATATTAACACGGCCTTTTCAAACAGGGTTAACATCATGTTGGAAGTTTTATTCATGGTCGAAAATTGAACTACTAGCCAGTTAACATCATGCTGATCAACATTCATGCATAGCACATCTTCATATGATGCACAGTCAAAATGCCCACACAATGTCGAGTGTGCGAAACACAGAGAAAACGAGGGATGAAGTTTTGGCAAGTGTTGGACGTGGTGTGTGTAGATGACAATGGGGACCCACATGTCAATAAAGGCAGAGGCAAAAAATTTGGAGATATTTTCCCTGCACATGTGGAATCGAACCCGGTCGGAACAGGTGTTGGGTAGTGTCACTTGGCCACTAGGCTAGTTCAGTAGTTTCGTTAATAATAAGGCACTTCCTCAGGTGGTCGGGTCCCCTCCTGCACCTTTGTGCGCTCGCTGCAATGCTGTTGTCTACCATTGTCAACGTGCTGAACAAATGAGAGGAATCTGGAGAGGACTGTATGTGGAGAGGCGGACAGTCGGGACCCACTAGGTCTATGGCCGTACGCAAGCAAGTGCCTCATCGAAAAAATACTTGCTCCTAATGCTATATTGACTTTTGGGCCCACGGGTTTGTCAACATAGTTACATTTTTTAGGTGCTTCAACGCAGTTACTATAGGAGATAAATTCACAACAAAGCTCGGGAGCTGGCAGGTATCATTTATTATCACTGGGGCAGCAAGTATCAACTAGGTTTTGGGTTGCCCCGTCTAGGCTTTCATTTTTAACATGCGCAGCCCACGACCTCGGATGGGAGGTCAATAGGCCGGACCGGCCTATGGACCTCCCATCCGAGGTTTTATTTTTCCTGAATATCGGCAGCCCAATTTATGTATTTTTTTGAAGAAAACGCAGAGGTCTATTCTATTTTTCTATATAAGAATAGGAACGCCAGGTCCAACTTATGTTTCCCTTCTAACTATATTATATATATTTAAATTATTTTATATGTTATTATATATTATTTTTATTGTCATCATATATTTATCAGATACTTAAATATGTAATAAAACAATATCCCACATCCTATTAGCTTATAAAAATAATTTCTTAACAATAAAATCCTGGATTGTTTTGGCACGATAATCCTAGTGATTGTGTATAAAAGTTTGGTAAGATTTAAGGACGAATGTAATAATATCACTTATTATTTAAATATATTTATAGCAAAATGCTCAGCCCCTTTTTATTTTTTGATAACATTGTTGGCCCAACCCAACATTATAATTAGAATCAGCCCAGCAAAATCATGTATTTCGAGAAAGTGCAAATGGCCTGTAATTTTTTAGGAAATAAAATAAATGGGCCGCATGGACGCTACATTATTTGTTCACCCAGCACAACTAATGGATGTAATTCAAAAAAAGATCAAATTGACTGTAAATTCTGGAAAAAAATGGGTTGAATACGTGCCACATTTTTGGAGGCTGAAATGTGGGCCAATAGGTCGAAGCCAACGCAAGTCGTTGTCAATTTAGTCAACAAATGATTCTGACATGTTAGCCGTTGGATTTACACCCAACGACCAGCATCTATCTTCAATCTCTCATCTTCTTCCTTCAGCGCCGCCGGGACCACCTCCCACCTCCTCCTGCTAGCAGCTCTGCTTAGCACGCTTCGCTATGAAGCGCTACTATACCGTTAGCCAGGCCATCCCTTCACCCCTCCACACCTCCTGTTATTCTCCACTGACTGCCGAACCACACCACACTAGAACCAGTTAACCCTCGTACACCTCTCCGTCTGCGACTCTACTCCCACGCCTTCCCATCTCCGGCTCGTTGCTGTCCGGGGCCTCGCCGTCGTCCACCACCTTGGATGCGCTCGGCGCAACATGGTCAACATCGTCAACGAATGACATCATCGGAAGTAGACTGTGCGTGGAGAGGCTGACGGCTGGGTCCACGGTCGCACACAAGGAAATGCCTCCTTATTACGCGCAAAATAATGATTCCTCCACCTGACATCTGGGACCCACCGGAAGGGCCTCTGTATTTCGGGAAAAAAATGTGCCCCCCGCTGACAGGTCGGACCCACCAGCTATCTTCACACGCAAGGAAGTGCCTCCTTATTACGCACAAAAAAATGAATACTTCCCTACCAGCTGGAACCCAACATAGTGGGAGGCTGACTTGTGGGCCTACTAAGTTGACGGGGACGGAGGGCTTTGTCAACTTAGTCAATATGAACGATTCTAGCTCCTATTATCGTACGATGTTCATCCAACGGCCGTAGTGCTTATTCAACCTCTGGTCTTCTTGCTCCAGCCGCCCAAACCAGCGCTGGTCGTGCCGCGTGCTCCGTCCTCCAGTGGCCGACAGTGATGCCGCGGAGGCCTCACCGCCCCCTACTACTCCCACCGTTTGCCAGGCCATCCCTCTACTCACCCACACCCCATGTTATTCTGCGGCGACGGTAGCCTCACACCGCAGCCGAACCAGTGAACCCTCGTACTCCTCTTCGCGTGGGCATCCACTACTGCGTCTTCCCCGGCTCCGCGTCGTCCCCTTCCTAGGCCTCATCGTCGTCCACCGCCGTGGTGCTCTCGGCGCGGCGTGGTCAATGTGATCAATGAACGACTTCCATCGGAAGAGTACTGTAAGTGGAGAGGCTGACAGCTGGATCCACGGCAGCCGCAAGGAAGTGCCTTCTTATTACGCGCAAAATAATTATTCCTCCACCTGACAGCAGGGACCCACCGGACGGACCACCATATTTCGCGAAAAAAATGTTTCCCCCTTGACTGCTGGGACCCACCAGCTACACCTTCGCACGCAAAGAAGTGCATCCGGGCAAAAAAATGATTCGTCCCCTGACTGTTGGGACCCACCAGCTACATCTTCGCATGCAAGGAAGTGCCTGACAGTCGGGACCCACCTGGTCGAAGCGTACATAGTGTTGTCATTCTGGTCCCGAACGTGTACGTACATACTGGTCGATGTAGAGGCACGCACGTGTCGTAGTAGAGGCATGCACGTGTCGTAGTAGAGGCGCGCACGTAGCATGTACACATACATACAGTGGTCAGTGTGCAAGAAAGAAAATACGGCCACGTATGTGTACATACGGGCGGGGTCTCGAACGCCTACTCGCGCATACGTACGGCCAGGGCTCGTGTACATGGCTGGGTCAGAACGGAGAAATAGCGTCGTCATCGTGTTCATGGGAAGACAACCGGATGGGTCGGAACGGAATGCATTGTCGTGTTCATAGGGAGGGCTTGGACGGAACAGGAGATGGAAACGAGGCCTGGCGTACCGCAAAACGGAGGAAACAGCCTTGTGTTCGACCGGCCACATTTGAAACGGGGTCATGTTCTTCGGGAGGGGTCTGGCATACCGCAAAATGGAGGAAACGGACCTCCTATGGTCGGAATGGGGGTCCTGTTGATCGGGAGGGGTGTGGCATACCGCAAAACGGACGAAACAGACTTGTGTTGGAGCGCTACGGTCGAAACGGGGGTCCTGTTCATCGGGGGGGTGGCGTACCGAAAAACGGGACTCCATGGAATACTGTTCATCTCCACCGTCGACCTCCTCCAGCCTCCATGGGTTACTGTTCATCCACCGTCAACCTCCTCCAGCCTCCATGGGCTCCTGTTCATCCAGCCTCCACCGTGCGCTACTCCACCGGCTACTGTTAAACCACCCCTCTCCACGGGCTCCTGTTCAACCACCCCTCCACGGGCTACTGTTCATCCACCCCCTCCACCATCTACTGTTCATCCAGCCCTCCACAGGGTCGTCCTGTTCATCCAGCCCTCCACGGGGTCCTGTTCATCCAGCCCCAACCGGCTCGATCGATCGGGGTCCTGT
>NC_057804.1:119975606-119980260 GCF_018294505.1 Triticum aestivum
TCACTGTTCATCCAAAGGCAGCATCGATCGGCTTCAGTTAGCAGCAGTAGCGAAGGAATCGCTCGATCGGGTTCAGTTAACAGCCATCGATCGATCACTCAGGTTCAATAACGCGTATCCTGCAGTGCAATCGCTCGGGTTCAGTTAGAGCCCAACGCCTCGCTTGGGTTCAGTTAGAGCCAATGCCTCGCACACATGCGCGTACGTGTACAAGAGAAACGCGCATCGCTCGGCCCCTAACCACCCACCGTAACTGGGAACTCCCCGAAATATTCCTCGCCCTCGCTTCTACCATAGTTTTTTCCGTCATGGACGGCCCAAAGAATGTCATGCAGCTGTGTCTCCGGCCCGCCCAGGACGAAAAGCCCATTTTCTGTCATGATTTTTTGTCATAGAAGTAGGAGCCCACCACATCTATGATGATACCGGGTTTTGTCACAATTATTGTCATAGAAGTGTCATAAGTAGTGGGCTAAAAAAATATGGCCCAATAAACTCGAGCGCAGATGCCCAGTGCCCCGATTCCCCGACCCAAATGACTGTCGTCCCTGGCCGCATCCTCGTCCTGATGCCCGACGCCCTAGCCCCGTACCCCGACCCGCAGTGCACCAGTGCCCGAACCCCACTTGCAGCCGCCGGTCGCGCCCCTGTCGCCGGCCCGCCACCCAGGAACTCTCCTCCTCCAGCCTCCAGGCTCCGGCCGCGTCTCCACCTCGTGGATCCGCGCCCCTGCCCCCTGCCCCAGCACGCGGATGCAGCGCTGCGCCCCTCGGCCCCCGCCCCTGCCCTGCCTGCGCGCGGCTACGGGCGCCCCTGCCAGCCTGCTCTCATGGCCTTGCTCACTCACCAATCTTCAGAAAGTAGGATACCCTGATTTAAGGTATCAAAATTCCCAAATTTCTAATTTAGGATTTGCTTTTTTGCACCATGATATCCACTAGATGAACAGATAGCAAAAATACCTAATTAGCTTTATTGAATATTGATAGAAAGTAGTTTTCCTGCAGATTTGTTGAAAAATGAAGAGGGTTGGAGAGATTGTTTCTCTTTTCCAGAGGGAAGCTATGAAAATAGGTAAGAAGAAGAAGGCGGAGAATATGTCGGATGTGGTTGAAGAGCAAACCGGCAAAGTTGTGTGTATGCTGGTTGTGATCGAAGAGCAAATTGAAGAACCAATATTGTCTATGTCAAATGTGACCACAGAGCAAACTAAAGATGTGTCATCGCCATCGCCACCGGTTTATGATTTTAGTCATCTTAAACATGATCTTGGGGAAAGGCTACCCATTGCAAGTTATCCTGTCAATGATCAAGATGCAGTTCGAAGAGCATATATCCTTAAAAAGCCATTCAAACCTTATGCACATAACTTTAAAAAAGAACAATTGGGAGAGAGAACATTCATTCAATCCTTTGTGGCTTCATAATCATAGTTGGCTTGAATATGGTATCAAGAAGGAATTTTCATTTTGCTTTGTATGTTACTTGTTCAAAGAGAAAAAAACTAGTGGTAAGGGTACTAATGCATTTACTGATGGTGGTTGCAGTAATTGGAATAGAGAGGATGCTCTTCTTAAGCATGTTGGTTGTGTAACAAGTGTGCACAATGCAGCTCAAGAGATATATAACTTATTTGTGAATCCTCGTGTAGCAATTGATGATCTTTATGTGAAGGTAAATAGTGAGGATCTACGTCTTTACAAGATGAGGTTGAAGTATTCACTTAGATGCTTGCAGTTTCTTCTTCATCAAGGATTGGCATTTCATGGGCATGATGGAAGTGAACAATCTAGCAACAGAGCAAACTTCCTTGAGCTATTGACGTGGTTTGCAGCAAATAGTGAGGAGGCGAATAAGTATGTTTTGAAGAATGCACCAGGTAACTGCAAATTGACTTCTCATCAGATACAACATCAGCTTATTCAATGTTGTGCAGTACTTACTAGAAAGCAAATTATTGATCAACTTGGTGATGAGCACTATGCTATTCTAGCTGATGAGTCTAGTGATGTATCACATAAAGAACAACTAGCTTTGTGCTTGCGTTTTGTTGATAAAGTAGGAAGGCCGTGTGAGCACTTTCTTGGAGTTGTTCATGTAAGTGACACTACTTCATTGTCACATAGGGAAGCAATTGCAACTTTACTTACTGATCATGGTTTGACTATAACTCAAATTCATGGGCAAGGATATGATGGGGCTAGTAATATGAGAGGGGAAATTAAAGGACTGAAAACATTGATCATCAAAGAGTCACCTTCTGCCTATTATATTCATTATTTTGCACATCAACTCCAGCTAGTTCTTGTTGCTGTTGCCAAGGGAAATGATGATTGTGTGTGTTTTTTTGATCGAGTGTCTTTATTACTGAATGTTATTGGAGTGTCTTGTAAGCGTCATGACATGCTTCGAGATGCAAGACTTCACAATATCATGAAACTACTTGAATGTGGTGAGTTACAAACTGGGAGTGGTTTGAATCAAGAGATGGGGTTACCTAGGCCCAGTGATACTCGGTGGGGCTCTCATTACAAAATTGTTCTCAACATTATTGCTATGTATCCCACAATCCGTGATGTGCTCATAACTCTTGGATAAGATGCTTCACAAAGAAGAGATTGGCCCAAAATTCATACTATTGTTGGAGTGTTTGAGTGATTTGACTTTATTTTCAATGCACACTTGATGCTTGTCATTCTTGCATACACAAGTGATTTGTCTGATTGTTTGCACAGAAGAGACCAATATATTCTTAGTGCAATGGCACTTGTTAGAACTGCAAAAAGTAGAATACAAGAACTTAGGTCTAATGGGTGGGAGGCATTTCTGCAAAAGGTCACACTATTTTGTAACAAGCATGGCATTCAAGTTCCTATAATGGAAGATAATTATGTGCCTTATGGAAGATCAACACCGTTTGCTC
Source organism: Triticum aestivum (assembly GCF_018294505.1). Lineage (NCBI taxonomy): Eukaryota > Viridiplantae > Streptophyta > Magnoliopsida > Poales > Poaceae > Triticum > Triticum aestivum. The sequence goes on from NC_057804.1 coordinate 119,978,530, forward strand.
GACCCCAAACAAATGATGATCACTTTAGAAGAGAAGATTTTCTTGGAGTCATTGATCAAATTAGTCAAGAGCTTGAAAATCAGTTTGATGAGATCAATATGGAATTGCTATTTTGTATGTCTGCTTTGAATCCCGCCAACTCATTTGCTACTTTTGATGCACAAAAGGTATGCAAACTTGCTTCTAAAATTTGTATTGCTTTCAAATTTTCTATTGAATCTCTTCACTCATTTGTTTCTTTTGATGCACACTAGGTACGAAGACTTGCTGAATTTTATCCCAAAAACTTTTCAAGTGTCGACTTGATACACCTTGAACTACAACTTGATAACTATATTGATGACATGAGAAATGATGAGAACTTCCAAGGCCTTGGAAATCTTGTTGATCTCTCGGTTAAGCTTGTTCAAACAGGGAGACACATAGTTCATCATTTGGTATACTTGCTTTTAAAATTGGTATTGATTCTACCGGTGGCAACGGCAAATGTTGAGAGAGCATTTTCTGCCATGAGTATAGTTAAGAGCAAGTTGAGAAATAAGATGGGTGATAGTCTTTTAGATGATTGCCTAGTTACATACATTGAGAGGGATGCTTTCTCCGAGGTGAATGAAGATGACATAATTGATACCTTCATGGCAATGCAAAAGTGTAGGCCATAAACATAGTCTTTTTGAACTTCTCAAGGTATGTACTATGGCCAGTGTTTCTATTTGATACCTTCATGGCAGCCATGTACTATTTACTATGTAGGCTTATTTATGCAAAACTGAGATTGAATTGTGAATTTTTATTGTGTTCGTAAGACCATATTGATCTATTTCTTTGTCCTATTGATAATTAGTTAGAATGTTCACATGCCATATTAGTTATCAAAAAAAATTGGGGCGGACCACCCTGTCATCAAAAGCTAGCTCCGCCACTGCTCCCCACTATGACCAGCCTAATTACCACTAATTAAACACCTCCTGCATGCAGGTCCTGGACGTGGGGCAACTCCTTCAATGTGTTGGACGTGGACAATCACACCTAAATACCAGGGCTTTATTGCTCCATGACTAACTGACCAAGCTCTGCACCAAATCAACCTCCTCGAGGGATAACTGCATGCAGGAAAAAGGAAACGAAAGGACTGGCTCCCACCAGTATGCTGCTCTGCTGGCTCCGCTTCGTCAAGCCTTTGTTACTGTACTTGCTAGCTGGCAAGGTGGTTCGCAGGAACCGGCACTCCGCACGTCGTCTCTGCCTCGACAAGACCCAGCACTCGGCAGCAACTCCCTTTAGTCGACATGGTCACTCGGATTGGACTAGTTCACTCGGACCAAACCGGATCACTGGCGCTTGGCCATCTGTGCGCCGCCACTCGGTCGCCTGTGCGTCATCGCTCGACTGGGCGTATCCTCAGCCGCCCTGCACGCGGTCACGAAGCTGCTCGCGTCATCATCAACTTGTCTGACTTGATTCCCCTCATCGTCACTCAGTGGGATGCTTCTACTTCACTCGGATACCCCAAGCGTCGCCATTCCGCTGGATGCATCTACTTCACTAGGACGCCCCGCGCATCGTCACTCCGCGGGACGCGACTACTTTACTCGGACGCCCCGCGCATCATCACTCCGCGGGACGCATCAGCTTCACTCGGACGCCTCCCACGCATCGTCACTCCATGAGACGTGACTACTTCACTCAGACGCCCCGCGCATCATCACTCTGCGGGACGCGTCTACTTCA
>NC_057804.1:119981095-120010644 GCF_018294505.1 Triticum aestivum
CACCATCGGTTGGTCACCTCATCACCACTCAGCCGTCCCGCGCGTCACCTCTCGGTTGGTCACCTCATCACCAATCGGTCACCCTGCGCATCGCCACTCGGTTGGTCACTTCATCACCACTCTTCCGCCCCGTGCATCGCCTCTTGGTTGGTCACCTCATCACCACTCGGCCGCCCCGCACGTTTCTACTTGGTTGGTCACATCATCACCACTCGGCTACTCGCGCGCCTTCAGACAGCCAAGTCATTCTACACTACATTATGTTACTTCCGCCACTAGGTGTGACACATCTACATCAATCGGCCGCCCCGTGCATCGCCATTGGTTGAACACATCTCCACCACTCGGCCACTCGCACGCCTTCAGACAGCTAAGTCATTCTACATACACTACATTCTATTACTTCCGCATTCTCGGGTATCTCGTAATTCACACATCACATTCACTCGAAGGCCACGCCACTGAGTGTACATCTACGCTCGGTTGCTTATTTTCACATACTTGCTTAGTACTGCTTATTTGACTCTCGAATCCAACTTCCATTTTTACGTCATTCACTAACACCATGTGTTCTTCATTTCAAGTTTGCAACGGTCCTCGGGGGCTGTAACTCAGTCAGAACACTACACTACCTTTTATTTGAGTTCGGTGCTCTAACACATCAAGTTGGCTCATTCACTTCATCAAGTTGGATCAATTCCTTCGCTCTTCTAGACTCTTGTTGGTTCTGAACCAGCAAGCCCCTTGCACACCCAGCGGGTATCTATGGGTGTCATTTGCACAAATCATTTTAGCACACCTCAAATTTCCTCGAGAAATTATTACGTTGGCTTGTGCTATTTTTCTTACACAAGTTATGTGGTCACTCGACGGCCCTATGTGCCAACTTCATCACTACTCGGACTCGGTCACCGTATCGGTCCTAGTGCACCACAACATCGACCTCGTCGCCATGTTGACTTCAAACACATCCGTCCAACCCCTCTATGGAACTCTTCGCCGTATCAATGATATAGACCTTGCTAGGCATGAGACAGATAAGTCACTTTTGTAATCAAACTGCACACTTCACTCCTTTGCGAATTTGCCTCTTTCGAGCATCACTCAGAAGCTTCTCCTCGTCTTTACCTAAGTCCGACTTGATGAATTACAAATTATCCATTCAAAACTATATTTCTCGTAATCTGACATGTCCGTTGTCGAAGCCTGTAGTACGCTCAGGGGGCTACGCCGCACTCGGGGGCTGCAGCTCATTCGGAATGACACTCTCCTGAGTGGTCGAGTACTTCATCACCAGTCAGATCCTTCTCTTCAACAAATGCATTCGAGCCGTCACTTTGACAAGTTTCATAATCACTCAGACACTCTGTGCCATCTTCATTCCTACTCAGGCTTAGTTGTTGCATTGGACTTGTTGCATCACAACCACACTACACTGACCTCGTCGCTACACCAGCTTCGAAAGCATCTGGCTAACTCCTTCGAAGACCATTTTTCCCACTTGGCTGGACACGTAATCCTTCACTCGGCCATCCCATGTGTCGCCACTTGGCTGGACACGTAGTCCTTTGCTCGGCCACCTCACACATCTTCACTCGACCGCCCCACGCGTCGCCACTCGGTTGTGCACGTCTTCACCACTCGGCCGCCCCGCACGTCACCACTCGGTTGTACACATCCTCCCCCCTCGGCCGCCCTGTGCATCAGTTGGACATGTCTTCACCACTACACACCCAACACGGGAATGACTAAGTTACTCATATGATCAAACCTCATATCACACTCTGTAGCAGGCTTACCTCTTTCGAGCATCACTCGGGGGCTGCGCACAGCCATGGGCCATGCCGCCCACAGGGGTTATGCCCATTTGACCAACCTGTTGATCACATCAAGAATACTTTTCTGACCATACATGCTCGGTCCGCCACAGGTCTATGAGGGAAGCACCATCCACTTGGACGATCGCCCAAATCATTACCTGGAGTCATCTTCAGGACTGCAAAAGGGTGAAAACGACATCCTCTACGGATACACTTGGGTCTTCTTCTAGGCTCCAAGGTGTCAATTTCACAAACTTGGACTCAAAGATGGCCTGTGCTGGTGTTCCCCCGGGATAATCAGTGGCCTCTCTCCGGAGAGTCGATCCACACGCTAGCCTCACCACTCGGGTTTTATGGCACGTCCACATCGGACCACTATTCTATCTCCTCCAGGAGACATACGAGTGCCACCAAGTTTTGCCTCATAGTCAACATACCCTGATCAGTCGGGAAGCACATCCACTCGGACAAATACCCATTTTCACGCAAAAGGATGAAACCGGCGCTCCATCTGATTGACTCAATTTCATACTAAAAGATATTTACCGTGCCGACTGCATGGAGGTTTACCAGGAGACATAAACCCTCTGCCAGACTCATCTACTCCGACAGAGGCTCGGGGACTACACCCAGTGGGTGCACTCAGCGTGCCCCCACTGGAAGAGAACTCAGAAAGAAACATTTTGCTCAGTCAAGTCCAGCATCAACATTCAAGTACAACAAACCCTAAAGACTCCAACCGACTACCAGCAATCAGTCGGAGTCTCGGGGACTACACCCTATGGGTGCACTGATCGCACACCCATAGAGGAAAATTCCGAGTAATCAGTTACTCGATGCAAGACCAGATCCAGATCCTCAAGTACTACTCGACCTCGGAGTCGGAGAGGAACAAGTTCAATCGGTACCAGCTAAGAAGATTTTTAGTTCTCTCAGACCCCCGCCAACTGCCCGCAGTCGAAGGCGGTCCCAGGGACTAAACCCAGTGGGTGCACTCAGCGTGCCCCCTGATACGTCTCCAATGTATCTATAATTTTTGATTGTTCCATGCTATTATATTACCCATTTTGGATGTTTATGGGCTTTACTTTATACTTTTATATCATTTTTGGGACTAACCTACTAACCGGAGCCCAGCCTGAATTGTTGTTTTTTTGCCTATTTCAGTGTTTCGAAGAAAAGGAATATCAAACGGAGTCCAAACGGAATGAAACCTTCGGGAGCATGATTTTTGGAACAAACATGATCCAGAGGACTTGGAGTGGAAGTCAAGAAACAAGCAAGGCGACCACGAGGGTGGAGGGCGCCCTCCCCCCCCCACTGGGCGTGCCCCTGCCTCGTGGGCCCTCGAGCGTCCACTGACCTACTTCTTCCTCCTATATATACCCATGTACCCCGAAAACATCAAAGGCAACCACGAAAACCTAATTCCACCGCCATAACCTTCTGTATCCGCGAGATCCCATCTTGGAGCCTTTGCCGACGCTCCGCTGGAGGGGGAATCGACCATGAAGGGCTTCTACATCAACACCATAGCCTCTCCGATGAGTTGTGAGTAGTTTACCCAGACCTTCGGGTCCATAGTTATTAGCTAGATGGCTTCTTCTCTCTCTTTGAATCTCAATACCATGTTCTCCTCGATCTTCTTGGAGATCTATTCGATGTAACTCTTTTGCGGTGTGTTTGTCGAGATCCGATGAATTGTGGGTTTATGATCGAGTTTATATATGAGAAATATTTAAATCTCCTTTGAATTCTTTTATGTGTGATTAAGTTATCTTTGCAAGTCTCTTCGAATTATCAGTTTGGTTTGGCCTACTAGATTGATCTTTCTTGCAATGGGAGAAGTGCTTAGCTTTGGGTTTAATCTTGTGATGTCATTTCCCAGTGACCGCAGGGGCAGCAAGGCACGTATTGTATTGTTGCCATCGAGGATAAAAAGATGGGGTTTATATCATATTGCATGAGTTTATCCCTCTACACCATGTCATCTTTCTTAATGCGTTACTCTGTTCTTTATGAACTTAATACTCTAGATGCATGTTGGATAGCAGTCGATGTGTGGAGTAATAGTAGTAGATGCAGGCAGGAGTCGGTCTACTTGTCACAGACGTGATGCCTATATACATGATCATGCCTAGATAATCTCATAATTATTCGCTTTTCTATCAATTGATCGACAGTAATTTGTTTACCCACCGTAATACTTATGCTATCTTGAGAGAAGCCACTAGTGAAACCTATGGCCCTCGGGTCTATCTCTTATCATATAAGCTTTCAATCTACTTTTATTTGCATCTTTACTTTTCCAATCTATATCATAAAATACCAAAAAAAATTATCTTATCATATTATCTCAATCAGATCTCACATTCACAAGTGGCCTTGAAGGGATTGACAACCCCTTTATTGCGTTGGTTGCGAGTTCTTGTTTGTTTGTGTAGGTGCGTGGGACTTTTGAGGAGCCTCCTACTGGATTGATACCTTGGTTCTCAAAAACTGAGGGAAATACTTATGCTACTATTGCTGCATCACCCTTTCCTCTTCAAGGAAAACCAACGCAAGCTCAAGACGTAGCAAGAAGGATTTCTGGCACCGTTGTCGGGGAGGTCTTCGCTCAAGTCAAGACATACCAAGTACCCATCACAAACTCATCTCCCTCGCACTTACATTATTTGCCATTTGCCTCTCGTTTTCCTCTCCCCCACTTCACCCTTGCCGTTTTATTCGCCCTCTCTTTCCCAATCTCCTCTCTCTTTCACTCGCCTTTTTGTTTGCATGTGTGATTGGATTGCTTGTCGCTATGGCGCAAGATAATACCAAGTTATGTGACTTTTCCAATACCAACAATAATGATTTACTTAGTACTCCGATTGCTCCTCTTAATGATGTTGAGTCTTGTGAAATCAATGCTGCTTTGTTGAATCTTGTTATGAAAGATCAATTCTCCGGCCTTCCTAGTGAAGATCCACTACCCATCTAAACAACTTTGTTAACTTGTGTGAGATGCCAAAGAAGAAAGATACGGATAATGATATTGTTAAATTGAACTTATTTCCATTTTCACTTAGAGATCGTGCTAAAGTTTGGTTTTTGTCTTTGCCTAAGAATAGTATTGATTCATGGAATAAGTGCAAAGATGCTTTTATCTCTAAGTATTTTCCTCCTGCTAAGATCATCTCTCTTAGGAACGATATTATGAATTTTAAACAACTTGATCATGAGCATGTTGCCCAATCTTGGGAAAGAATGAAATTGATGATTCGCAATTGCCCTACTCATGGTTTGAATTTATGGATGATCATACAAATTTTTTATGCCGGATTGAATTTTGCTTCTATAAATCTTTTAGATTCAGCCGCGGGAGGCACGTTTATGGAAATCACCTTAGGATAAGCTACTAAACTCCTTGATAATATTATGGCTAATTATTCTCAATGGCACATCGAAAGATCTACTAGTAAGAAAGTGCATGCTATAGAAGAAATTAATGTTTTGAGTGGAAAGATGGATGAACTTATGAAATTGTTTGCTACTAAGAGTGCTTCTATTGATCCCAATGATATGACCTTGTCCACTTTGATTGAGAATAATAATGAATCTATGGATGTGAATTTTGTTGGTAGGAATAATTTTGGTTACAATGCTTGTAGAGGCAACTTTAATCCTAGACCTTTCCCTAGTAATTCCTCTAATAATTATGGAAATTCCAACAATAATTCTTATGGTAATTTTAATAACATATCCTCTGATTTTGAGAATAGTGTGAAAGAATTTATGGTCTCTCAAAAGAACTTTAATGCCTTGCTTGAAGAAAAATTGCTTAAAGTTGATGATTTGGCTAGGAATGTTGATAGACTTTCGCTTGATGTTGATTCTTCGAAACTTAGATCTACTCCTCCTAAGCATGATATCAATGAGTCTCTCAAAGCTATGAGAATTTCCATTGATGAGTGCAAGGAAAGAACCGCTTGTTGGAAATATGCCCTAGAGGCAATAATAAAATGATTATTATTATATTTCCTTGTTCTTGATAATTGTCTTTTATTCATGCTATAATTGTGTTATCCGGAAATCGTAATACATGTGTGAATATATAGACCACAACATGTCCCTAGTAAGCCTCTAGTTGACTAGCTCGTTGATCAACAGATAGTCATGGTTTCCTGACTATGGACATTGGATGTCATTGATAACGGGATCACATCATTAGGAGAATGATGTGATGGACAAGACCCAATCCTAAGCATAGCACAAGATCGTGTAGTTCGTTTGCTAGAGGTTTTGCAATGTCAAGTATTTTTTCCTTAGACCATGAGATCGTGTAACTCCCGGATACCGTAGGAGTGCTTTGGGTGTACCAAACGTCACAACGTAACTGGGTGACTATAAAGGTATACTACGGGTATCCCCGAAAGTGTCTGTTGGGTTGACACGGATCGAGACTGGGATTTGTCACTCCGTATGACGGAGAGGTATCTCTGGGCCCACTCGGTAATGCATCATCATAATGAGCTCAAAGTGACCAAGTGTTTGGTCACGGGATCATGCATTATGGTACGAGTAAAGTGACTTGCCGGTAACGAGATTGAACGAGGTATTGGGATACCGACGATCGAATCTCGGGCAAGTAACGTACCGATTGACAAAGGGAATTGTATACGGGGTTACTTGAATCCTCGGCATCGTGGTTCATTCGATGAGATCATCGAGGAGCATGTGGGAGCCAACATGGGTATCCAGATCCCGCTGTTGGTTATTGACCGGAGAGTCGTCTCGGTCATGTCTGCGTGTCTCCCGAACCCGTAGGGTCTACACACTTAAGTTTCGGTGACGCTAGGGTTGTAGAGATATTAGTATGCAGTAACCCGAAAGTTGTTCGAAGTCCCGGATGAGATACTGGACATCACGAGGAGTTCCGGAATGGTCCGGAGGTGAAGAATTATATATATGAAGTCCAATTTCGGCCATCGAGAAAGTTTCGGGGGTCACCGGTATTGTACCGGGACCACCGGAAGGGTCCCGGGGGTCCATCGGGTGAGGCCACCTATCCCGGAGGGACCCATGGGCTGAAGTGGGAGGGGAACCAGCCCCTGGTGGGCTGGTGCGCCCCCCCCCCTTGGTCCCCCCTGCGCCTAGGGTTGGAAACCCTAGGGGTGGGGGCACCTCCACTTGGCTTGGGGGGCAAGCCACCCCCTTGGCCGCCGCCCCCCTTGGAGATTGGATCTCCTAGGGCCGGCGCCCCCCCCCTAGGGGCCCTATATAAAGAGGGGGAGGGATGGCTGCGCACCCCATGCTCCTGGCGCCTCCCTCTCCCTCCGCAACACCTCTCCCTCTCGTAGTGCTTGGCGAAGCCCTGCCGAGATCGCTGCTGCATCCACCACCACGCCGTCGTGCTACTGGATCTCCATCAACCTCTCCTTCCCCCTTGCTGGATCAAGAAGGAGGAGACGTCTTCCCCAACTGTACGTGTGTCGAACGCGGAGGTGCTGTCCATTCAGCACTAGGATCATCGGTGATTTGGATCACGACGAGTACGACTCCCTCAACCCCGTTCTCTTGAACGCTTCCGCTCGCGATCTACAAGGGTATGTAGATGCACTCCTCTCTCTTGTTGCTAGATGAACTCCATAGATTGATCTTGGTGAAGCATAGAAAATTTTTATTTTCTGCAACGTTCTCCAACACCGCTAGATTGCGTGCTAAGAAAGATTGCTTTGTAAAGGCGTGTTCTTCTAGTTTCCATGAAAATAATGATGAAGATCTTAAAGTTATTGATGTGTACCCTATTACATCTTTATTTAGCAATATGAATCTTAATAATGATGGGACTGGAGATGAGTCAACTTTAGTTAAAAGGCGTCCCAATGATTCGGAGTTCTTAGATCTTGATGCTAAATTTGGTAAAAGTGGGATTGGAGAGGTCAAGACTTTAAATAGCATTGAACCCACTATCTTGGATTTCAAGGAATTTAATTATGATAATTGTTCTTTAGAAGGTTGTATTTCCTTGTTGCAATCCGTTGTGAATTCTCCTCATGCTTATAGTCAAAATAAAGCTTTTACCAAACATATTGTTGATGCATTGATGCAATCTTATGCTGAAAAACTTAATTTGGAAGTTTCTATACCTAGAAAACTTAATGATGAGTGGGAACCTACTATAAAGATTAAAATTAAAAATCATGAGTGTTATGCTTTGTGTGATTTGGGTGCTAGCGTTTCCACAATTCCGAAAACTTTATGTGATATTCTAAGTTTCCATGATCTTGATGATTGCTCTTTAAATTTGCACCTTACGGATTCCACCATTGAAAAGCCAATGGGAAGGATCAATGATGTTCTCATTGTTGCAAATAGGAATTTGGTGCCCGTGGAATTTATCGTTCTTGATATAGATTGCAATCTTTCATGTCCTATTATTCTTGGTAGACCTTTCCTTAGAACGATTGGTGCGATTATTGATATGAAGGAAGGGAATATTAGATTCCAATTTCCATTAAGGAAAGGCATGGAGCACTTTCCAAGAAAGAAAGTTAAATTACCTTATGAATCTATCATGCGAGCTACTTATGAATTGAGTGCCAAAGATGGCACTACTTAGATCTGTCCTCGCTTTTATGCCTAGCTAGGGGTGTTAAACGATAGCGCTAGTTGGGAAGCAACCCAATTTTATATTTTTTTTCTTTTCCTTATGTTTAGTAATAAATTTATCATCTACCTTCTGTTTAGATGTGTTTTTATGTTTTAATTAGTGTTTGTGCCAAGTAGAACCTATAGGATAACCTATGGTGATAGTTAATTTGATTCTGCTGAAAAACAAAAACTTTGTGCGCACGAAAATAATTTTAGTAATTCACAGAAATGTGATTTTGCGTTGATTCTTTTTTCTGTAGATCAACAGATAAATTTCCCACAACGTCCTATTTTGGTAGGATTTTTAGAGTTCCAGAAGTATTCGAGAGTTATAGATTGCTACAGACTGTTCTGTTTTTGACAGATTCTGCTTTTCGTGTGTTGTTTGCTTATTTTGAGAGAAGCCACTAGTGAAACCTATGGTCCCCGGGTCTATCTCTTATCATATAAGATTTCAATCTACTTTTATTTGCATCTTTAATTTTCTAATCTATATCATAAAATACCAAAAATATATTTATCTTATCATATTATCTCTATCAGATCTCACTTTCACAAGTGGCCTTGAAGGGATTGACAACCCCTTTACTGCGTTGGTTGCAAGTTCTTGTTTGTTTATGTAGGTGCATGGGACTTTTGAGGAGCCTCCTACTGGATTGATACCTTGGTTCTCAAAAACTGAGGGAAATACTTATGCTACTATTGTTGCATCACCCTTTCCTCTTCAAGGAAAACCAATGCACGCTCAAGACGTAGCACCCCCACTGTAGTAATCTCCACTCGATACGGCCTGACCGGTCCGAGTGACAAACAACGAACAAACAAGTTCTAAGACTCCCGTCGACTACCAAAAAAATCCTATAAGGTGAGTTTAACGCTCCTCCGTGGACCTGTTTTGAGCCTTCTTCTAGGACTCAAAGCGTGAAACTCATAAGTTTGGATCTAGAACCGGCTCATATTGACGTTCCTCCGGAATAAGAATGGCATCTCTCCGAGAGAGCGGTCCATGCGTCAGTCTTTATGCACGGACTTAATGACACAGCCATACTCTGATCATGAGTTAACCTCTACCAAGAGATGAACGAACGTCACCAAGTTACTCCTCATGGGAACTTACTCCAAATTAGTCAGGAAGCACAGTTCCAAAATCAATTGAGACTTTGTTCAAACCTTGGTTGTCTGAAAGCATGATGACGGGTATTGAGTACTTCCGTAATCACTCGGGCCAAATTGTGTCTTTCACAAACTCGTTCTGCAAAATCACAACCGATTCGGGGGCTAATGTTGGAGACACACATAACAGGTAGGCCCACGAAGGGTCAAAGATCATAAAGCATGGGGTCCACATATCAGATGGGCCCATAGCATTACTCAGACAAACGACAAACCATCCACTCGGATGACCATCAAGCCACTCGGAGCATAGCACTCCACTCGACGAACTCATTCCACTCGGAGCACCTAATCTCACTCAAATATGCGAAGACCAACAGTCTACAAGGCACTCGGAGCATCATCTTAGTAGTAGGCTGGGTTATGGCATTAACGCCTTCACTTTGTAACATAAGAGGTGAGGGGGTGGCGCACTCTATATAAGCCACCCCCCCCCACACACACACACCACCACCACCACCACTAGACATGGGGGCTCTTTTTCTTCTATCATTTCTTCCCCTGGCTCTCTCGCCATTAGTCTCAGGACTACGGAGACCCGTTCGCCTCTCCCTCTCTCAAATACACCTTGTAACCCCGTGTTCATGACAGATAACAGAAAGCCTCTCCGGAGCACGAGACGTAGGGCTGTTATCTCCACCGTGAGAGGCCCGAACTCGCTAAAACCACTGTGTCACCCATTTGCATCTTGATAGATCATGCTCCTTTATCCTACCCCTCTCTTACTATCGGAATCATTCCCACGACACCTGTCCCTATCACGGAGATCGATAAAGGCCGCTGCCGGCAACACTAGTGACACAAGAAGCAGACATCTTCGTCTGTGCCTCTATGACAAACGGAGACCACTGCCACTTCCACTGTCGCCACATCTCATGGGGCCTGTCAATACATGTATGACTCACGGCCATCCGCTTGTGCATGTACACTGCCTGGGGATACCACCAGCAGTGCCCCATGCGATAGTTGGATCTCAGTGAACAACGCGACCATGGCCAGTGCTTCACGCCAGTGCATCCGCTATCGGCACCTCAAGACAGATTATCTCGTGTGCCGCCATCGAGCGTGCACATCCGCCTGCTGTGCTACCCAATGACCCCTTGCGCTCCATCTTGTCTTCTCCTCCACCAAGGTCCGCATGTCCTTCATGGAGATGACCACTTACCCCCCCCCCCTTTGGAGATGGAGGCTTGGCCCCAGCCTCTGCATCGGAATGATGCATGCAGCCATTTTATTAAGAAGTCCCAAAGTAGCACAAAGTCATAAAAGTATTACATCTCGCAAGTGGAGCAAAAAAGGAAAAAAGAAAAGCGAATGCTCAATATTACAACCGGTATGACAATGTAAAGGACAACCTCCCTAGACTCCTATCATGTTATGCGACCGTCATCTGAACCGGTTGAATATTGCCTGTGATACCATCTCCCACTGGTTGCACTCAGTAACCAAAGGCTCCCTAGAGTCTGTAGGAGTGAGTAAGGACCACGTGCGAATCCATGCAGTAGCTCTAAAGATGACCTGCAAGAAAGTTAAATTGTGTTGTCTATTAAAAATCATATCATTCCTGCAATTACATATAGCCCATATAAGCGCACATATTCCAATTCGAATACGAGCCACAGTAATAAGCTCCACCCCAGCTAACCACGTCCCAAATAATGATTCAATGTCAACTGGAGGAGTGATGTTAAAGGCTATATGGATCATTCTCCAAAGCACTTTCGCGAGTGGGCACTCTATGAGTAAGTGTTGTATTGTTTCAACATGATCACAAAAACAACAACGTGAACTACCTACCCACCGCCTCTTTATTAAATTATATTTGGTTAGGATCACTTGTTTGTGAACGAACCACATAAAGATTTTAATACGCAAGGGAACCTTAACCTTCCAAATATGTAACGATCTCGAGATTGGGACATAATTAATCAGATCCACGTAAAAAGATTTCACCGTAAACACCCCATTTCTAGCTAACTTCGAGTGCATCGAATCAGGTTGGTCAGATAATTGAACATCTATCAATCTCCGGACCAAGTGCATCCAGGCAGTCCATCACTCACCAACTAACGCACGTCTGAACTGAATATTCAAGGGAGTTGATTGAAATATTGTGCCTACGTAATCCTCCTTACGTTGCACAATGTTATATAGGGTGGGGTACTGTATGGCTAGTGGTATCTCCCCTAACCATGTATCCTCCCAAAATCTTGTTGACATCCCATTGCCAACCAAGAATTTGACCTTACGAAAGAACAAATCTTTCGTTCGCATGAGTCTCTTCCAGAATGGTGAGTCAGTTGGTCTCACGGTGACCTGGGCTAGCGTTTCGATTGTAGATATTTATTGCGTAATATCTATGCCCACATACCCACCGGCTCTGTCTCTAACCTGTAGAGCCATTTACTCATAAGACATTTATTCTTAACTTCCAGGTTTTCAATACCGAGACCCCCCTAGTCCTTGGGTCGGCATAGAATATCCCATCGTGCGAGACGGTATTTCTTCTTGGCCTCATCTGACTGGTAGAAGAATCGAGTTCTAAATAAATCAAGTCTCTTCTGCACCCCTTTTGGTACCTCTAAGAAAGATAATAGGAACATCAGCATACTAGTAAGTACTGAGTTAATCACTGCTAGCCGACCTCCATACGACATTAGCTTGCCCTTCCAGCAACTAACCTTTTCTTCAATTCGATCTTCGATGCACTTTCATTCTTTATTAGATAGCTTACGGTGATGAATCGGTATGCCCAAATAGCTGAAAGGCAAAGAACCTAATTCACACCCAAACAATTGTCTATATGTGTCTTGCTCTTCTTTGGCCTTACCAAAGCAGAACAACTCGCTCTTGTGAAAATTTATTTTTAATCCAGACAATTGTTCGAAGAGACATAATATGAGTTTCATATTTCGCGCTTTTGCAATGTCATGTTCCATGAACAGGATAGTGTCGTCGGCATACTATAAAATGGAGACTCCCCCATCGACCAGATGATGTACTAGCCCATCCACATGACCGTTTTTCTTGGCCCTGCCTATAGGAATGGTCAACATACCAGCCAATATATTAAATAGGAGAGGAGACATTGAATCCCCTTGTCTCAACCCCTTGTGTGTCTGAAAGTACTGACTGATATCATCGTTAACCTTGATTCTGACACTATCCTTCTGGACTAGAGAACCCACTTGGTTCTGCCAAGCCTCACTAAAGCCTTTCATGCGCATTGCCTGCTGAAGGACAGGCCATTTAACTTTATCATATGCCTTCTCAAAATCCACTTTGAAGATAACCCCATCTAGCTTCTTCAAATGAATTTCATGCAGCATTTCATAAAGGACGACAGCCCCTTCAAGAATGTGTCTCCCAAGCATGAAAGATGTCTGGCTCGGTTGTACCACCGAATGGGCAATCTGTGTCAATCTATTGGTGCCCACTTTCGCAAATATTTTGAAGCTCACATGGAGAAGACATATTGGCCTAAACTGCTCGATCCGGATTGCCCCTTCTTTCTTTGGCAACAACGTAATCATGCCAAAGTTAAGATGGAACAGTTCCAAATGACCGTTAAAAAATCATGAAACATAGGCATAAGATCATCCTTAATAATATGCCAACACTCCCTATAGAATTCCGCAGGAAACCCATCTGGTCTTGGTGCTTTATTCGGTTTCATTTGTGAAATTGCATCAAGAACCTCCTTCTCAGTAAACGGTGTAGGTAGAATATCATTCTCCTGTGCCCGAAGCTAAGGGATATCTCTAATAACAGATTCATTAAGGGACACCATGCTCACTTCCGGAGGCCCGAAAAGTTCTTTATAATAATTAGAGATATATGCTTTCAGATTCTCATGACCCACAATTGTCCCTTCGTCCTTTTCAAGTTGTATAATTTTCTTCTTCCTATGTTTTCCATTCACAATCATGTGAAAGAATTGTGTATTGTCATCCCCTTGGACAACCTTAAGCAATTTAGCACGCAATGCCCATTTGAGATCCTCTTCTCTAAGAAGAGCTCGTAAGCGTTGCTCGGCTCTAGATTTCGAGCTCTTCTCAGCTACATTAAGAAGGTTTACTTCTGCCTTTAAATCTAGAGCATCTATTAATTGGGTGAGTCACTCTTTTTCTTGTCTGTATATCCCACTCTTGTCTCTGGCCCAACCTCGTAAAAATTGTCTCAGATGTCTAATTTTGTTTTGCCATCTCTCAATACTTGATCGTCCACTAACAGGCTTTTCCCATTCGCGTGTGATGATCTCCATGAAGTTTTCTTTCTCGAACCAGGCTAGTTCGAAGGAGAAAGCGTTCGTGTTCGCAATATGTGTTGCTTCTCCCGAGTCTACTAGTAATGGCGTGTGATCTAAGATCTCCCTCTGCATCACATGTATCGACACTAATGGGTATTTCTGTTCCCATTCCACACTAGCGAGCACCCTATCCAACTTCTCATGTGTTGGAGTGGGCAACGTATTGGCCCAAGTATACTGTCTACCTGTGGGCTCAATTTCTCTCAAACTAAGACTCTCGATAATCATCTTAAACATCATAGACCAACGTCCATCAAAGTTATCGTTATTCTTTTCATATATCCTCTGAATTATGTTAAAATCCCCTCCGACTAGGATTGGAAGAGTCTCTTCCCCACAAATCCGCACCAAGTCGGCTAAAAAATCCGGTTTAAGCTCGGGTTGTGCTGCCCCATATACAGCTACCAGAGACCATTGAAATCCATCCAATTTCAATCTCACCCAAAACTTGACCGCAAAATCCCCCCGAACCACATTAATTACCTCGAGTGTTTCACACCTAACCCCTAGCAATATCCCACCGGATATTCGTCTAGGAGGTAAACAGTGCCAATCAAAATCAATTCCTCCAGATAAAGTTCCAAGGAACTGTGAGGTGAAATTATCTCGCCCTGTTTTGAGTAGAGCAATGAAATCTAGTTTTTGCTCTATCATTATCTCTGCCAAGAACCTTCTTTTAGCCAAGTCAGCTAGACCTCTACTATTCAAAAAGATTCCTTTCATAGATCATCATAGAATTTTTTTCTTAAGCTTAACCTTAGCACTTCTATGAACCTCCAAAGTAGGATATATTTTCCATTTCCAGGGTCTCTTGGGCTTCTCCCCATCGCCCTTCGAGACTGAATGACCGGAAGAACTCGAGACATTACCCTCCATCATTAAAGGCTCTATAGTGTCCCCAGTCTTCGACCCCTCTTCACCTTCGGCCTCCGCATTAGGCAATAGATTATTACATATATTTTCAAGGGCGTGCATTCCTAAATTTTTCATGTCATCATCATTCATAGGTCTGACTGAAGCGAGATACCGAATAATTTCAGAAGCCCTCTCTGCCTCCAAGTCTAAAAGATCATTCACAGATTTCGCAACTTCCTTCTCATTCGAACCCAAAGATATATCATATACCTAAGTCGTTTGCCTTATCGATAATCTCATGATCGATGAAATGCAAAATTGAACAACTCTTATCAAAAAATGTACCTGTAGTGGCTTCGACATCTCGAAGCTTGGCCGCCCTCATGGCATGCCCTAACTGCAAGTCCTCGGCATCTGGTTGCTCCTGGATCCGGTTGCTGACACGCCTGCCAGCCGTCACTAGATCCATGATCCCACCAAAAGTGATAAGCTCCTATGTAGGCCTCTCCCGAGGCGCATGCTTCCCGCTCCCACGCCCATCCCTTATGGCCGGTGAAGATGGGTAGGGCGCGGTGGAGCGGGAACCATCGACAGTAGCAATGGGAGAACGAGATTGTGGATTCTCCTGCTCGACAGACCCACTCCCCACCAGCTCATCAGAACAACATGGACTCGACTTGGGAGAAGGGGAGCTGCGGGCCTCATGCCCGTGCCCCTCTCCATTTCGCCTGGAGCCGCCCCACAGTGAGAGGGTACTGCGGGTCTCCTGCCCGCACCCCTCCCCAAGGTGACTCGAGACCAACGCGGGTGAGATGGTGGTGCGGGCTTCCTGCCCACGCCCCCCACACGCGATGGGCGACCCGATGCCCGCCGTACCCGTAACCGTGGAGCCCATCGGTGCGCACCTCCCCACTCCGACCGGACGGCGCCAAAAGGTACGGTAATTGGAGAGATCACCGCTACCTCAAGACTCGGCGAAACCTGCGGTCCGGAATCCGCCCTCTGAGATGTGGGTACCGTCGGCGACACGTCGTCAGGGAGCATCACTGGCGGTAACTCGAGTTCCGCCGGATCGTCCGCCTCGACTAGGTTGCTCCATAACCGACTAGGAGCAGAACGCGCTCCAAAAGAACCAAACCGAAGTGTATTCATCGGAGTCGTGGAAGCTGACGTCCCCTTGGCACACTTATCCGCCTTATCTAACTGTGAATCCGGCCCCTTAGCCGTCTCCCGTGGTGTGTTCTCAGGCCCCTTATTCTGATTCCCGGGGGCTCCATCCCCCTCAGTCATATCCATATCCTGAATGTCATCCCCCTCCTGAGGTATCGGTGTATCCTCAATCTCAATCTCTAGCACGTACGTGACCCCGGCATGAGTCCACTTGACCACATCCGGCACGAACTCAACACTGACTACACTGACAAGCAACCTCGCAGCTCCATGTGCACGAGTGAATGGCATATCTACCTTTTCCGTCTTACCAATGAGAGATCCCAAGCTCCAGGTTACCAAAAAGTGATTCAACCGTTTGGGTGGTGCACCATAGAACCGTACCCAAACATGCTCTAACGGTGTACCCTCGGGATCTTTCTGCTTCCATTCGTCAAAATCCATGATAATGTTAGTACTCGGCACTCTGCACATGCCAAACTTAAGGATATGCAGTTGATCCTCTTCAGTGGGGAACTCAACCTAGTAAGTCTGGTTCTCCAACTTGTCAAGGTTCCACTGATAGTTGCCCGGTACCAACTCCCGCAACTGCCGCACAATCTATGTCTTTGTCATGGACCCATTGGTAACCTTGACCACTACTAGGAAAGAGCTCTCCATCACGTGAGTCAATGGTGCCACATCAGGTGACTCAGAGAACATTAACTCCTGACAGCGAACTCCGTATATATTAACCACTGGCTTAGGACCTGAAAGGAGCGGGCATTCACCGGACATATGCTGAGATTTGAGGCAGTAATCACAAAGCTCATTAGTACACTCTGCGACAAAGTGTCCCGGCTCGCCGCATCTATAACAAGGCAGCTTCTTCTTCTTAATAGCCCACTTCGAAAGATTTTCACCGTCCGCTTTGTCCGACCCTTTGTCGGACCCACCGTCACCTGACTTAGCAGTTCCATAATCGGCTACCAGAATGTCGACCGCTGCCAGGGTCCGGACTGTGTCTACAACTACCTCGGGTAAAGCAGATGAGGCCATCGCCGCCCTTGATGTCGTAGTCGCCACTTGGGGCACATGCGTCGCCTCGACAGTCGGCGGTGGTGGGTGCGATGGAGGTGGGCACCCCCCCCTCTCCCGCCGCGGAAGCGATGTCCACTCCGGAACTGGTCGTTGGGGCCGGTGACCCCCTCCACAAAATTCCCGGGCGGTCCCTGAAATGCTCGTCCCGATCCGCCACCATTATACCAATTGTAACCACGGCCGCCACCAGAAGATGGCGACCCTCGGTGCTGTCCCTTGCCATATGCATTGTATCCATCATCACCCCACTGCCCGTATCTATTGTAGCGGTGACCATCTCTGCCATTGCCGCCATGCCCATCCCATCCCTGACCGGCATCATGACCGCGTCCAATGGCTTGAGCTTTTGCCGCCGCTGGCGGGACAGGCTCCTCCTGCTGGCGTACATTGGCCCGACCAGCACTACTGCCCTGGACCGGCGGCCCACTGGCACGCAGCTGCTGCTGATGGTGCTGCGCGCCACCCCCCTCCCCCCGGCGCGCGGCTACTGCTGTTGCGGCATAGCCCCACCGCCCTGTGGCAGCGCCCCTTGCGGTGGCGGGGCGCTCCTCGTCGACGGCATCACCCGCGGAGGCGGTGGCTTCCCTGCGCCCCTGCCTGCAATTAAGGTCGGCGTGCTTGAACAGGCTCTCGAGGCGCGTCCAGTCCCCAGCGACGGGAAACCAGGCGTAGCCACGCGACGAACCCTAGAAACTCTCAGTCGTGCATGCCCCGGTTCTCGATGTCTATCGATCTCGCAGGCAGCAATCGACGAAGTAAAACCCAACTCGTCGGTCTGGCACTCCTTCTGGGCCGAATACCCAGAAGCTTCGAGGCCCACAACCGCGGCAGCAACTCCAGGCCCAACCAAGAGCCAGCAGCGATTTCAAACGCAGCCGCCTGGCTACCCCTATCGGGATCTCACTGGACGGCTGCGTCACCTTCGGCTCCGGTCGCCAGCCCTTCTTCCGGCGACTGGGCACCACCTTCCATTCAGAACCGAGAAAATCACCGAACGTAAGTGCCGGAAGACATACCTTTGGAAGAGAGCCACGCCATGGTCGGATCGCGGTCGCCGCCGTCCTCCGGTGAACGACGCGCCTAATGATCGTCCTTGCTGGATCGTCCTGCGGAATCACCTCATCCACCAATAACGCAACATCTTCCTCCGAATACCCAATCTTGAAAGCCTCGCAGATGTGATCTGAAGGTGTCGGTGACGGCGCCTCCGGCGAGCAGGCGTCTAGAGGCCGGCCTTTGTCATCGTCCTCCTCTAATTCTAGATAAACATTACAAACAGTTTTTGTTCAAGGACAAAATTAAACCGTTGCCAAGCTTGAGTTAAAAAAACTGAGTAGTTTTTCTTTTTCTTATCAAGACGAACTCTGTCTCCCACCTCATCTATAATAAATCGATTCAGCGGGAACATCTTATCATGCAATTTATATATGCTAGCTCTTTTTCAGAGAACGTATATATGCTATGCTCTTTGGTGGACAAACCAACTTTGTGGTCATCCTTCTAGTCGGAGAGCGATGTGCTGCCAATATTTGGATAACTACATGACAGAGTATTAAAAAAAAGGGTTTCCCCCTATTTATATTATGTATAAAGCAATCATCACCACATACATGACGGAGCATTTTCTTTGTGGATCGGATTACTTTGTATATAATGATTACAGTGATTATGTCTTTCCAATACTTGACGGAGTACATCTTTTCCTCTTCGTGGAGTTACTTTGCATATATAATGATTACGTGCACTGATTCTTCTTTGATCTAGCCACCACCACAGAAGAACCATTCCTGGCCCAGTAATATCTATTTACTACTACAAAATTGGACATATTTGATAAAAAAGGTATATTAGGGCTTGTCGAGAGAAAAGTAGTATTACAGTATCACGAGGTTGTCATCAAGATGCTTAATTGAGCGGCTGGCATAAACACTTTTGATGTGTTATTAAGAGGGTTTTGTTTTCTAAACACAATACATAAATATGCACGCGCACTCGTCCATATAAACGGACACATGCATATCTTATCGATACGAGTACCTTTGAGTGACTGAGCCGGTAGTTTCTAAGATTGACGAAATTGTCACGGACACCTTGTAGTTCGCAGACAAGTGTAGAACACGTCATACCACTGAAAGAATAGCGTCAGAATGTCTGAAATAAATTCAGAAAGTAAATATGCGAGCATTTATTATGCCAAGTGTAGAACTTGAAACGGGGTTGGTTGGTTCCACCACAAGTAACCTAATAATCTGAATTGTGCTTATGGGTTAGTGGTCTTTACACTACTTGTATGCCAAAAGATTAAAATATCTATGGTCCATGCCAAAAAGAAATCCTAAACTAAGATGATTAAATGTATGCTTAGTCGGATGATAATTTTAAGCTTAATCAAATCACATGCTGCACTTTTCATGCACCAAATATTGAGGCACTAAGTGCATCTTAGCTTAGGGATATCTAGTGCCTTGTAGCGGTGTTACTAACAGCTAACTCTTCAGATCTGTTGGCAAATAATATCACTCCATACAGAAAGGACCGAAAATTCAATGCTCAATTGAAGCAGGGATAATAGGGATCCATTTGAGTTATGAAGGTAATAGAGCCGACAGACTACTTCCAGCTGACATTTGATCAAAGCATGAGCCTTTTGTGGACGGTGAAATGCCATCGGAATTCATTAAAAATTGGGACCATGCTTGCACTTGGTCTTTTAAGTGTGGAAGTCAACTAATTTTTGGGATTTTTTTATTTCTTAGTTTAAAATTTGTAACATAATGGTGCATACAGTTTGTAGTACGTACACGACCACACAATTAATTTGAAGAATCAACATACCCGTTCACCGACATTAAAATGGCATTTTTTTAGTTTAGGTAGGGCATCCGCAAACACATGACATGAGAGGCTGACTGTTGAAGAGAGAGAGAGAGTAGTAGTAGTACTTAGGTGTTACGGCATACACATTGCTTTTTTTAAGAAACACGGTGCAGATGTAGACGCTCATCATCTACATTCACACTAATTTATGTGACATACACACGCCCAATCCTATCCCTATGAGCACCTTTGAAAGGTTGACCTGGCATATCTTGACTCTTGAGGTTGACGAAGTCTTCCAAGCACCTCGTAGTTGATGGGCACACCATACCACTGAAAGAATTGTGTTGAAGAGAGCCTGAAACAAATTCAAGAAATATGCGAGTATCCGTGTCAAGTCTAGGACTTAGGGGGTGTTTGTTTCCACGGACTTTTTGTGTAGGGACTAGAAAAAGTCCCTCTTAGAGACTTTTTTACCAAACGGGAGGGACTTTTTAGGGACTAAACTAGGCATTTGAGACTAAATGAAGAAGACTCTTAAGAAGAGTCTTTTTGGGGACTTTTTGGGACTTTTCTAACAATGCCCCTCCATGCATCCATTGGCCCGCCACCCCCATGGTGTTATTTGATTGTTATTTTTCTATATACTAGGGGCAACATGGTCATCTAATAACCTCTAGGAAGGGACTAGGGACTTTTTAGTTTTTGGAAACAAACAGGGAGGGACTTTTTAGTTGGGACTAGAAAAAGTCCTAGGACTTATAAACCAAACAGGGCCTTAAACTCAGGTGGGTTGGCTCCACCACAAGAAAGCTAACCATCTAAAGCTGGCTTAATTTGCTTCTTAATTTTAATAGTCGACTTTGTTGCCATTATAAGTCACGACATTAATTTAACGCTACCTCTTTATCTAGAGTCAATGTAAGGCATACCTATGCCGTGAGTTATTATTCACAATTTTAGATGACCTAGTGATCAAACACCGATCCTACCTTTGTGGATGCCTTTAGAAATAGATGATCTAACTTTCTTAAGTCTGCATCATCATCCAAGAGTCCTTGTGCATTCTGTTAAAATTGCATTTTGAATAAAAAATCTAGGATTAAAAACTAGAGTTATTTTTTTTTGCACTTTAAGTAAATTAAACGAAATTGGTTATTGAGGGAGAGGGGGAGGGGTTATTCGGTTTTCGGACCTTGGAGTTCTTTTCTTAGACAATGGAAGGATCAACTATGTGGCCTTCATACCTCACGATGCTTCAATATATTAGTTCTTCTAAGTTTCTTCCTTTTTGGGTTTCTTTTAGCAACTATTTCAAAGCTTACGTGAAAATGACTGCTGAAGTTCGTAGGAACCTTTTTTGGCCAAGTGTATTTGGCATTAACTTGATACTTATCAATTGTTAATCATCAAAATAAGGTAGCTTAAATTTATGAAAACTAAGGCACCGAGAATTGACAAACATGTAAGTTGTATCAACCAAGCTCAGTTCTAATAATGTTACAAGAATACGAAAAAATTATAGAGAAATATTGATTATGACTGAAGATAGAAATCTAGTATTACTCTATTTATGTGGTTGTTTTGGGATATCGTGGTTGGTTTTGCATTATAGGCGTGTTTGGTTGACATAATAAATTTGGTTTCTTTAGGTCTTCCTTGTTGGGTTTTCTTTTTAGAAACAAGGCCGAGGTCCAGCATACTCAACGACGCCCTTACAAACCCATAAGCCCCTACAACACACACAACAACACAAACAGGAAAAGATGAAAAAACTGACCGCAAAATTGTAGCATTCGCATGGCATATAAGCTCTAACTAGGAAACATGCCCGAGCGTTGCAATGGGAGAAAAAAAATATTATGTGTTGCGGGGCTCAAGTCTCGTGTTAGAGACACTGTCATGGTTTATCCCACAGGTGTGTGGCATAGTCAAGTGGTCGGAGAGCCGAAGTCCTTCATGAGGTTTTTGAAGAATAGAGAAAGTAGAAACTTATCCATAAATAAAATAATTTGGAAGAGCAAATCGCAAACAATACTAAACGGAAAGGTGTTACCTACCCATGTCTTTCTCGTGTACTTCGTCCGCAGAGTGACTGCTACTAACGCTACATATGGACAACGATGTGTCGTTGACGCGTCGCGCATCGACTGTTTTCTGTTTTCTCGTCGCTTGTTGAGGATTGGTGTCGTAGGGTCTAGCGCGTCCTTTCAGTATTTGTCTAGATGCAAAGCCGGCACAAAAATGCGCCCGATTTGGGTTATACAGACATGAGCCGAACACTTTTTGGGTTTGCTCTTGGTCATGGATCATCTTCATTTCGCTTCAAACGAACACAGAAGGACCAAATAGAGTCACCCGTTGGCCTTATTGCATGGTTTTTTTTTTTTTTTGAGTAGTTCAGGAAAAACTCCCCACCGCTTGTGATTATTCTCTCAAAACCCGAGGGGACGCCAGAAACACAAGATTTTACCGGGGCAGCTTCGCAGGCAGATTGCGACACGTCCAGGGCGGCTGAGCAGCAAGGACCGTCTCGACCGTTCCGGCGCAGGCCGATGACCAACAGCAACCCAAACGGAGGAGCTCTAGGCACACCCAGAAAATAGGTTGTCACCGTTATATAATAAACGTCTCCATCTTAGCGTCGATGATTTATTATACATTTTTATGAAGCAGGATCAGCAATGTTTGGAGATAATTTATATTCGTTGGACATGCGTGCGTAGGTTCGGACAAAATACGTGTACACGTCCGCATACTCGTGGAGGAAGTAACGTGTTCGGAGAACAAAGGTATATATGTACACGTCGGCGTACTCCTGAAGGAATCAGTCCTGCCTGTGTGCCACACGTCCATCGTGGACGCACTATGCAGCCTATCTTATCCTCGTTCTCGTTTCTACTGCCTCTTTCCCCTTCTTCACAAAGCAAATTCATCTGCTCTAAAGCCCTCCACTATGTAGGGCAAAACTGATGCCAAATTCACTTTTTAAACATTTGGCACCGATGCTCTACATAGCCCAGCCGATGCCAAATTAAAATTTCAGGGCATTGATTCCTCTACTTGCTTCGACGCCACATTTCGTTGAGGCAATAAACTAAACAGCCACTGTACTTTTGCATGCGAGGCACCACCGGCGCAACATTGCTTTGAGCTGATATATTACTAGTTTATACGTAGGTGGGCCAGAGGTGGATGGGTGCCAAATCCTTCACGTTGTGGTGCCGGTGCTAAACTTTTTACATTTGGCATCGAAGTGTATGTGGCAAACTTTTTAAATTTCTGGCACCGAACACATAGTGGAGGGCCTAAAACCGCGCCGGGGAGCTCCTCTGCGCCCCGAGCAGCCTATCCTTTCTCTCAACTTTCCCTTCCCCTCCTCCATCTTCTTCTTCTCTCTCTCTCTCTAGGGGGCGTCGTCATGGACAACGCAACACCTAGCCTTGGATCTGGCCGCCTCGGGCCACTTCTCCGTCTT
Organism: Triticum aestivum; assembly: GCF_018294505.1. NCBI lineage: Eukaryota > Viridiplantae > Streptophyta > Magnoliopsida > Poales > Poaceae > Triticum > Triticum aestivum. The sequence goes on from NC_057804.1 coordinate 120,004,434, forward strand.
GATCCTCCGCCACCGCCTCGCCTGATCTGCTCCACCCCGCCACTGGATCCATGCTGGAGCAGCCAGATCCGCCCGCCCAGATCGCCAAGCGCCGCCTCCTACCTCGCTTGCCATCGGGAGGACGACGACCGAGACAGGCGCTCTTTCGTCCGCAGCGTGGGCCACGCACCTGCCTCAGCCCAGCTCTCCGCGAAGCCGTCTTCCATCTCTCTGCCCTGCTCAGAGTAGGAGGAGGATGACCGAGATGAGCGCCCGTTCGTCCGCCGCATGCGCCACGCAGCTTCCTCGGCCCAGCTATCCACGAAGTCGTTGTCCATCCCTCTGCCCTGCTCTGCAGGCCACCCCCGTCGCTCTTGTCACAGGTCTTCAGGCAGTCATTGAGCTTCGGTTGGCCGCTGGTGTCTGTCTTTTTGGTTCCTTTCCCGCTTGTACCAGCTGTTTCTTTGTGTCTCTCTGCTCCCGAGGCGCGAGATGTGGCGGATCATGTCGATCTCGTACAGATTCGGCACGGCACGGCGGAGCGAGTGCGCGGAGCCGGGGGCGGGGGCGGGGGCGCGGCGGCGAGCAGGGGGCGGGGGCGCGGCGGCAGAGAAAATCCTTGCGTTCGTGTAAGGCTTGTAGGAAACGGGTTTTTTCACTTATGTTGGGCTACGGTGGACTGCGGGTCAATTCGGGTAAACTTTAGGGTTTTCCATGCAAAAGTGCCTGACGACCTCCACGTTTCGTTCATACGTCATGTTTCCTTGGTTTGCACAAATATATGTTTCCTCCAAAGGACGGAAAAAAATTAAAAATAGCGTATAGCAAAATCCTTAAGACGGGACGAAACAAAGCGGAACCAAATCAAGAATACCTATTCCCTTTAATAGTAGGTATAGATATAGATATAGATATAGATATAGATGTAGATGTAGATAATACCCCGCAAAAAAGTAGCAGCTCTTTTGCTAAAATTTGTCCTTTTTAAAGGATTTGCGCCGTGGAACTTGAGGTCTTTGGTGCATACAAGTACTTTTTGTTAGAGAGTGGTTAACTAAAGGAATAATCCAGGGAGGTGGCTTGCCGCCGGAGAAAGCCCATGTGTCATCAAATTGTTGAGGCTTGTAACCAAACATGCCCTATCTGTCCTATATATACCCACTCGGGCGCTAGGGACGGCCACACACACTGTACTAACCGAGTACTAACATACTCCTTGCTAGAAAATGGCCTCCCTCTCTTCGCTCTTGCTTGCGTCGGTTTTCCTCCTTGCTGGCTCAGCCTTCTTCTACCGCTACGATACAGGCAGCGGCAACAAGACTAGCGCCACAACCACCACACACCTCCACTTTTACATGCACGACGACTACACTGGACCACGCCCCACCGCGATGCGCGTCGTGTCCGGGCGGGCTATATCCACCGGCGACGACGCTACAGCGCTGAAGACGGCGCCGCGGCAGTTCGGCGACATCGTGGTGCTCAACAACGCGCTGACGGTGGGGCCCAGCGGCGGCAGCGCGCGGGTGGGCACGGCGCAGGGCTGGGCCGTCCGCGTGTCGGAGGGCGGCATCGTATCGGACCTGACGCTGCACCTGGTCCTCGAGGCCGGCGAGCACCGCGGCAGCTCGCTGACGGCGAGGGGCCGCATCGACATGGACGCGACGGTGCGGGAGTCGGTCCTCATCGGCGGAACCGGCCGGTTCCGGTACGCGCGGGGCTACATGCTCACCAAGAACTACGACTACAGCCTCGCCACCGGCGGCGTCGTCGAGATCGACGTCTACGTGCAGGACGACTAGCTTGGCGCGTCGCCCGTCACCGTCAGCGCGATTTGACGGGTTACTTGTAATTGCTTGTATATTTTTCACTGCCTTCGTATTTGACGCCGCATGCCCGCGTGGCCTCATGTGCTACAGTAATCACGTTGCTACTTTTTCCGTTGCTACAGTAGCGCGTTGCCCGCCGGTGCGTGCTTTCACGTGTTAATCTGTTTGGCAAATAAACCCCTTTAATATGTACTATCAATGATGGGAGGAGCCGTCTCAAGAGTCACATGAAAAGATTTATAAGAAAAAAAGTTACATGAAAGGTTCTATTCCATGCCATCAGCCGATGAAGAAGGAAAATAAATTATACATTTCTTTTAGAAAAGGAGGATTACCCCAGCCTCTGCATCTAGACAACACATGTCGCTACTCCTATCCACTTGATGCCGATAATCTGAGCCTAATACTAAACAGAATCGCACCAAAACCTAACATCTAAAGCCGAAGGGCCCAACCAGGCCACATACTAGATACACTCTCATGTGTCGTTGTCGTCGTCTTCCACCAATCCATCTTCAGAGCAGAAACTAACGCACTGACATTGTCAGGCCTCTCTGCCATCGACGCCACCATGACGTCAGACAGCGTCCTCTTTCGGCGCGAGTCCATTTCGTGCATCGAACGCCCAGTCTCCGCTACGCCACGCCACCAAGATCTGTCGCCATCAATGTGTAAGATGAAGCACCGCTCCACCAAAGAAGCCGTCCAATGGTCCCTCGAGCCCATGTACACCTCCAAGAATGGCGCCCCAAAGGTGGAAACGACACCAAAGCTTTGCCGCCATCCGATCTACTGATTTAGAGTTTTCCCCGGAGGTAGCAGATAGATGTCTGGAGCTTCTCCACGACGATGCCTTCAAGAACGTAATGACACAAAAGAGTGCCGCCATCGTCGGTCTTGATAACAAGCCGAGAACGAGGTTTTCACCCAGATTCGCTTGACAAACCTCCATCAAGCATCATGTGCACGGGTTGCCACCGATCTGAGCCACCACGCAGCGAGCAAGCCGCGTCGGCTAGATCAGATATATCCGAAGGCCAAACCACGCATGGTGCCGACCTGTCCACCAGGCCCTCCATGCCGCCTCCGCCGATCTAAGGTCAGATGGCCCGTCGCCACAAATCCGATCGCCATCGCCGAACGCAGCCAACGTCATTGTCCGAAGCAAGGCCGGCTGCTGCGCCCGCGGCCATCGCCACCTAAGGAAGAGTCGGTCGTTGCGCCGCCGCCGGTCAAGGCAGGGACGGCCGCCGCGCCGCCAAGGCCAGATCGGTCGCGCCTCCTCACGCCGCAGGGATCTGCACCATCCCCATGGCACAGGAGAGAGGAAGGCCCACACCACCACCGTCGGCCCTCAGGCTATAGGCCGGCGGCGTCCTTCAACGGCGGCGGAGGGAGGGAGGGAAGGAAGGAGAGCTCCCGGCTGTCGGATATGGGGTTCCGGCAGACCCTTGAGGTTCAAACTCTGGGGTGCGCGTGAAGATCTTCCCCCTACCAATTCACGTCCAATCGCCTCGCGAGAATCTAAGCTAAATCGATGAACAACACGAGGGACACGAGATTTATACTGGTTCGGGCCACCGTTGTGGTGTAATACCCTACTCCAGTGTGTGGTGTGGTGGATTGCCTCGGGGGCTGATGATGAACAGTATAGGGGAAGAACAGCCTCGCGAGAGGTGTTCTTGAGCTGGTGTTGTGTTCTCGTAGGGAAGGATTCGATCTTACTCTACTGTGGTGGCTATCCCTATTTATAGAGGCCCTGGTCCTCTTCTCAAATATTGAGCGGGAAGGGATTCAACAACGGCCATTTCGAAGGGGAACATCTAGTACAAGTTATCCTGACTAAAGTTGGTCTTCGGCTACCAAAGGCACTGGCGATGACGACGTCTTGGGCTCCACGGTGACCTCCGTCATGCCGCTCTGCTGGTCTTGGTCTCGTTGCACTGAAATGGCAACCTTTGCCTGATGCATCGGTACTCCACGCATGTGCTTTCCCCCTTTGCACCAAAGAGGAAACAAGGACATTGCGCGGGCAGGCGCCCGCCTGGCGCTCGCCTGGTCTCGATCGTCATGGCTTGCGTCACGGGCACATCGCGAGGTACCCTTGCCTTGATCTCTCTGCCTCCTCGCGAGCCTGCCTGGTGAGGTCGCTCCTGAGGAAGCCTTGCGTCGTCCGTCCCGCGGGGCTTGGCCCCTCTCGAGGGTCTTGAGTTGCGTTGATGAAGATGGGCTGTACTGGGCCACCACTTGAGCCACTCTGCAGGCCGCAGGCAGGCAAGTCTGGCGACCCCCATTCCCAGGACGCCGACAGTAGCCCCTGGGCCCAAGGCGCGCTCGGACTTGGCTTAGCAGAGAAGCAAAGGGGCAAGTGCGGAGCGCCGCGGGCCCCAACAGCCTACGACCTTGGGCGCCACGTGGCGGTTGATTGGACGTGGGCGTATCCGCTTCCCCACGCTCCCTCGGCAACTGCCCGACATGACTAGTCCTTGCATGCAAAAATGAGTCATGATTACCTGCAATCGTGGAGGCCGGCGGTTGGCCTCCCTCGGTTATAAATGCGGGCGGGCGCAGGCCCCCGCTGCACATCTTCCTCCTTCTGCTTGCTTCTTCTTTCTCCCCACTCCAGCTGCTCGCCGCGTCCTATGGCGCCGCCGAAGAGGTTCTCAGCCGCGGAGAAAGGAAAGGCTCGCCGAGAAGGGCCTGACTCTCCCCTGCCCAAGCGCGGCCGAGGTCATCCCCGCAAGCATCCTGTGGCTCCTGCAGCGGCTCCCCATGGTCGCGGCGGTGACCTCCCGCATGGTGATGGGCGTCTGGTGGGTGAGGGGAGACGCATTGTGGCCACGCGGCCTCCCAGGCCGCGCTTCCACTTAGCTGAGGTGTTGTCGCAGTTTGTCGTGTGGTCGGCGGACCCAACCGATAGTTGGCTCCAGCTTCCCCGCTTCTTCGTAGGCGAACTCCCGGTCGTCGCTCCTAGCGGCCTCTAGCTTCAAGCGAATAGCTGCTGCAGCAAGGCTTCCTGGGTCTCACTGGAGATCTCCGTCGCCGGGAACGTGGCTTTGGCCCACGGCTGGCAAATGTTTGCCCGCGCGCGTGGCCTGGACCGGCGATGCACCCTGCATTTCAAGTTTGACGGTGACACCACCCTCTACGTGAGGGTGTTCGGGGAAGATGGCCACCGTGTTGGGTGCTGCCCTGAAGATGATGACAGCGACCGGGTGCTTAGCCTTGGCGACGGCCGAGATGAAGACGAAGGTGGGCGCGTGGTCGGCGGCGTCCGTAGCTCGCCAAGCTTCGGCTGCTCCTCCTCTGACGACAGCTCCTCCAGCGGCGGCCGTGACCAACCATCGCGTCGCCGCGCTCGCCTTGAGGGGGCAATGGGTCATCCCGTCGTCGTGCCTCGGTGAAGCTTGAGGAGGGGTCTGACTGAGCTCCAGAGGGCAGCACGAGCCCCCGCCATGAGTCGTCGCCGAGCAAGCCGTGTTATTTTGTTTTTCTCCTTTTCCTGTATAAAGAGAGAGAAGTGTATAATGTGGAGCCCCGTGGGGGCATGCTAGACTGTTGCCTTTAACTACTATGCTATTTTCATTATTTCCGTGCGGTGTTTCGGTGTTGCGTGCTCATGCGTAGGAACAACTTAGCTTGGGGGGACTTGTCGTAGTCTTTGCTTCTCGAGGCTGAGGCCTCATCGTGCGTCTCAAGGCCTACAAAAATTAGCCGGGGGGGATAGCTTTCGAACCCTGGTCATGAGGGTAACCGGCTCAGGTCCTGCGTTCGCGTCATGATGCCCGTGGGGCACGGACTGGGAGAAGCGCTTCTGCGGTGAACTTGAGTAGGGAAGCCTCACAAGACTGGGTCAGAAGGCACTCGCGAGGGCGCCCGCACAGCCCCCTCGCGAGGCTTGCGAAAGAGAAGACAAGTCAAGCGAGCAACAAAGACAAAGAATCATGGGCCGGGGATGGCAACAACGCTAAAAGCAACTCCAATAAAATTTCGAACAAGGGTGAACAAGCCAACTGCAGAAAGCAAATGAAAAGCCGCGTCTGGCACCTAATTTAGTCTTCGACGTCTTCTCACCAGCACGAAGCTAAGTGCTGCCACTGGGCGTGGGCGGGAGCCCCCGAGGCCCGAGGGCGGTTCTCCGGAGACTCCGGGGCGTGTACAGCCCCAACACATTATTACGTGAGAGTGTCACGGGCGGCGAGCTTCATAGGCATTGGCCTTCTTCACAGGCACCGGGCCTTTCTTGGGGGCGATGAGCTTCACAGGTGTTGGCCTTCTTCACAGGCCCCAACTCATTATTACGTGAGAGTGTCACGGGCGGCGAGCTTCACAGGCATTGGCCTTCTTCACAGGCACCGGGCCTTTCTTGGGGGCGATGAGCTTCACAGGCGTTGGCCTTCTTC
>NC_057804.1:120011334-120096878 GCF_018294505.1 Triticum aestivum
GGGTTTTGCCGGTCAACTTGGTAGCGGTTGTGCGGATGGACCATAGCACAGACTGGAGCTCGTCGTACCAGCCCCTGCCGTAGGCCTCCACCTTCTTCTTGAAGGTCCTGGTTTTGAGGCCTTTCAGGACCTTTGCGTTGGCACGTTCAGCATGGCCATTCCTCTGAGGGTGTGCCACCGAAGCGTAGCATATCTACGTTCCAAGGTTAACACAATATGTTTTGAAGAGATTGCTGGTGAACTGTGAACCGTTATCGATGATGATGCGATTAGGCACCCCAAACCGGCTCATGAGGCCCTTGATGAATTTGACCGCTGAACCAGCTAGGATGGTGCGGATAGCTTTCACCTCTGCCCACTTGATGAACTTGTCAACGGTGACGTAGAGGTAGCGGTAGCCCCTTCGCGCCCGGGGAAACGGGCCCAAGATGTCCAGCTAAAAGTGCATTATGTCGACTAGAGGGGGGTGAATAGGCGATTTTTATGAATTCTTCACTGAGGAATTTGCCGGTGAGGAAATTCCTTAGCGAAGAACTATTAGCAGCGGAATAAGTACTCAGAAGTAAGCATAACAGAATACAAGCATGGTCATCATGATGAAATGAAGACTAGCACAGAGTATAGAAAGCGTAATCACAGGATAACACAAGATGAAGACAAACAGACTGAAGAAATTGAACTGAGGAAATTGAGAAAGTCTTCAGTCAAAGTCTTCAAACACAGATATGAACAAACACTCAACACAGTAATGAGGAAATGAAAGGGTTGAGGAAGTAGAACCAGTTAGGTTGGTGAAGACAATGATTTGGTAGACCAGTTCCAACTGTTGTCTCAGTTGTACGTCTGGTTGGAGCGGCTGAGTATTTAAACTCGAGGGCACACAGTCCCGGACACCCAGTCGCTGAGCACGCAGCTCAGGACACCCAGTCCTCACCGTATTCTCCTTGAACTAAGGTCACACAGACCTCGTCCAATCACTCGTGGTAAGTCTTCAGGCAACTTCCAAACCTTCACAGACTTGGTCACTCGGTGATCCACAATTCCTCTTGGATGCTCTAGACCTTGACGCCTAACCGTCTGGAAGAAGCACAGTCTTCAAAGGTAACAAGCGTCGGATCCACGCAGGATCAATTTCTTCAGTGATGCTCAATCACTTTGGGTTTGTAGGGGTTTGGTTTTGGGTTTTCCTCACTTGATGATTTTCGCTCAAAGTCCTCGGAGGATGGGTTTCTCTCAAATGACAAGTGTCAAGTTCTCTCGGAGCAGCCAACCAGCTAGTGGTTGTAGGGGGCGGCTATTTATAGCCTAGGGAGCAGCCCGACATGATAAGACATAAATGCCCTTCAATGATATGACCGTTAGGTGGATAAGATATTTTGGGACAGCTGGCGCGCAGCACAACAACGGTCGGAAATTTGACTCTCAAATTCCTCAGGGATATCATGTTCCTCACTATGTAGGTAATTCGCACTGACGAATTCCTAACTCCTCAGTCAGAACAAATTCATAAGCGACCAGAAGAACTTCGTCTCTGTCACTGAAGAAAGTGACTGAACTGTATGAGATTTCCAAAGGCTTCACTCGAAGGGATTGGTAGGTGTAGGATTTTGAGTTGAGCATCACATGGAAATTTTTCCTTAGTATTTCCTTGACCCCCTTTAACAGTACGGTGTTTCCTATGACTCAAGAAAGATAAAATGAAACTACAAAAACAAAAGTCTTCACGCTTCATGTTCCACAAATGAATACCAAGTCTTCAAGGTCACACCAATTTCTTCACTTTCAAAGTCTTCAGAAAGTCTTCAGAATATCAAAGTCTTCAGTTGAAGAACTTCATTATTAGGGGTCGACTTTCTCTGTAAATATCAAACTCCTCATAGACTTATAGACCTGTGTACACTCACAAACGCATTAGTCCCTTAACCTATAAGTCTTCAATACACCAAAATCACTAAGGGGCACTAGATGCACTTACAATCTCCCCCTTTTCGGTGATTGATGACAACATAGGTTAAGTTTTCAACGGGGATAAACATATGAAGTGTATACACTGATATTGAGGAATTTGATTACAAGATATAGAAGAACTCCCCTTGAAGATGTGCATAGTGAGGAATTTGCTTTTGAGGCAATGCACATTTGAAGAGTTGAATCATGGAGATCTCCCTCTATATCTTGTAATTCATACACGCATTTGATATATAATATGAAGAATTTGAAATGCATGATGAAATATGGTGCCTGATGAGATTCAGCATGCGTGCAATGTCATTAACGAGGAATAAGCATGCAAAGCATAATGCAACAAAAGTATCAGCGCACCATCGGGTTTAAGATTACAACTCGATCCAAATAAAAGTTTCAGAAGAACGAGAGTTGTAACTTAAAAAATGCCCTTAATGTAGACCCGCTTGAAGACTAACTCAGATTTCTCCCCCTTTGTCATCAAATGACCAAAAGGATTGAAACTGAGGACTAACGCCCCTGAAGAATTTCAAGTCGATGGAGGAGCACCAGCGTTGTCGGGGTTGTTTGTTGTAGCAGGGCTTGCCGCAGTGTCGTCCAAATCTTCATACTCATCAGTGTCACGCGATGAAGAATAAGAGCTGGTCACCAGTGGAGGAACTTTGACTCTCTTGAATTTCTTCGGAGGAGGTGCAGACCAGTCAAATTCTTCCTTGAGACCCATAGTCTTCAGTTCTTCAGCGCTATAGACATGAGTGAGGACAGCCCAGGTGCGGTTGAAGGTTTCATGAAGGTAGTATTGGTTCTTCTTCACTGCATTGTGTGTTGAGGTCATATTGTGAAGAAGTGCACCAAACTGACGCTTTACCCATTTGTGATTGCGATCAACCTTCTGATGAAGACTGAGGAGTAACTCACGGTCAGTCATCACCCTGGGTGCTGTGGCTTGAGGACTTTGCTTGGCTGAGGTATTTGCGGCAGAGTCATGTGTGGCAGAATCGTCATTGGTAGAGTAAGATGCAGCCTTGCGAAATTGACCATCCAATGGACGAATGCCTTCATCGATCACAGCAGCGGCCTTGCCTTTATCATTAGCTGATGAAACTGTCCATTTGAGGACTTCAATGGGAGGCAAGTAGCTACCGTGGTTCAGAGTGTCAGCTTTGTAATTCAGTGAAGATCTTGTCCTGATGAATCTCATAATCCAAGGAGCATAGGGCTTCAGCTCGAATGGTGACATAGCAATATTTGCCATAGTCCTTATGAAAGAAATCATGGAAGTTGACGGGAACGCCATGAATGATGTTGAAAAGCATATTCCTCATGATGCCAATGACTTCTTCATCATTTGAGTCGTGGCCTTTGATGGGACTCATTGTCTTCGTCAGAATTCGATAGACAGTCCGAGGCACATAGAGTAATTCCTTGACGAGGAATTTGGTTCGTGGGGCCTGCCTTGGCTTCAAAGGCTTCATCAGCACTTGCATATAGTGATTTGAAAGTTCTGGTTCGTTGTAGATACAACGAGCATCATCAAGTGGAGGACTGAGTGGTAGAGCACGAAGAAATTCAGTTGTTGGTGCCTTGTAGTGAGTATTTTCAGACATCCAGTCTAATACCCATGACTTCACGTTATCAGCGTCTCCGGTGATGTGCAGAGTTGCATAGAATTGAAGAATGAGTTCTTCATTCTAGTCATAGATATCAATGCAGAAATTCAGAAGTCCTGCGTCGCGAAGAACACTGAGGACTGGCTCAAAGCCGGGCAGAGACTCCATGTCCACATGAGGAATATGTGCATGATCAAAGACTTTGTCTTTGTTGAAGAGCACTGAGGAATAGAAATTGGCTTGGCTGGCAGTCCAGAAACGCCTCTTCCTTATGCGAGCAGAATCATATGGGTTATAATCAGTGAAGAATACATGCTCGGCAAAGAAATCTTCAGCCTTGAACTTCTGTTTGCTTGAGAACGGATTCTTTGGCTTTGGCAGAGGGGTGTCAATGAGTTGCATCACCACCTCAGGAATCGCGAGCTCAGGTTCTTCAGGCTGAGGAATTTCTTGTTCCTCAATAGGTGCAGTCTGAGGATCAGCAACAGCAGGTTCATCAGCACTAATGGCTGGAATTTCTTCATGGACAGATGAAGTGGGATGAGTTTCTTCAGAGCCCATTTGAACAGTTGGAGCAGGGGACTGAGGTATCTGTTGGATTGGGGTGAAGAGTGGAGAATTTGGATGCTGACTTTCCCAAAAGTCATCATTCATCACTGGTGTTGTGCTTCCAATATCCACATCTTCTTCAAGTTCCTCAACACCGGCCTCTTCAGCTGTGAACTGAGGCATAGGCGAGGAAATGATTGGGGTTGAAGGGATTGCTTCCACTTCAATTTCTTCATCAATCTGCTCTGACGAAGCAGCAGAATGATTTTCTTCATCAGATCCGCTTGGGATCTCATAGTCTTCTCCAAAAGGAACAAGGTCCTTTGATGGCATGGAGGAAATCGGAACAGCATCAATTGGATTTTCAAGTGAGCTGGTCATTGGCTTCATTTTCTTCGCAACTGAAGAGTTTGACGCAGCTGATGCCTTCCTTTTCTTCACAGCAGCTCGCTCTGCAGCCTTGGTCTTCTTCACATCAGAAGCAGATGGAAGAATTGGAGTTGGTGTTGGCGTAGGAGGAGCTGAGGAATCTGGATGAATTTCCTCAGGCGCAACTGATGCAGTTGCCCTGACTTGTTCAGTTTCTTCAGGCGCACCACTAGTGGATGCCCTGGCAATTTCTTCAGCGGCTGGAATGGGATCATCAGCCCTGGAACTGGCATTTTCATCAGCAGCCTGAACTTCATCAGCGGTGCTGGCATGTTCTTCAGTCGGCTGAGCTGAGGCTCCAACCTGAGGAATTTCATGTTGCGTTGGGGCAACAACATTGGTGAATTTCTTCGTCAGGTTGACGAATCTGACTTTGGCCCCTTGCCAATCAGCATAATAAGCATCAAAGTTTTTGTTGAGGTCTTGAATTTCAGTCTGGACCTTGAGAAGTTCCTCAGGTGTCATTCTGACAACGTTTTTCTTCGGGAACTTCTCCTTTCTGTATTGAGCTTTCTTGATCTCTCTTGCCTTTTCAAACTTTCATTTCTCTTCAGTGATGAAATGGGTCAACATATGACTTTGTCCAGGGGTCAGATGAAAATCAGGCATAGGGGTGTTTGGATCCTTGTGCCAGAGATCAATGTAATCGAGGATTTTTCTCGGATCCAAAAGCAGTGGCACAGATGTGCCTTTGGCTCTAGCGGCCTTCACCTATCTGTCTCTGATGATTTCTGCAAGTTCATCATCAGAAGGCACATGGAATGCGACCTGTTTCTTCTTTGGACTTGGCCGAGAACCTCGTCCAGCTGTTGCTTTGATCTTCAACAGTGTGGGGCCTGATGAGGAAATTAGTGCAGCTGAGGAACTTGCTGAAACACCAGAGGCAATCGAGAAACCAGCAGTCCTTTGACATGTAGCCAGATGCACAGGAGCTGAGGACTTTGAAGGAGCTGTTGAGGACTTTGGTGGAGCTGTAGCAGTGTGAGGAATTTGCCGTGAGGGCACTGTTGGTGAAGCACTTGGCTTACGAGCAGGCTTCTTTGGCATGGATTTCCTCGGTTTGACCGAGGCCTCAGTAGCAATAGCAGTGGCAGAATCCTCATTGAATTTCTTCACTGCCTCCTTGGCTTGTCTTGCCAATTTAGCTTGGCGCTTAGCCCATTCTTCAGGAAAGTCCTCACCACGTTTGATGCTTGTGGGGTCAGCTACTTGGCCAGGTGCCAATGGAGCTCTTGGGCATGGAGGATTGAGGGCGAATTTCTTCATGTACTTTGGAGTCACATATCTGTATTCCCTCCATTCCCTTGCCCATCTCCGTTCAATCTTCTGAATGCGCACCTTGCGCTAATTTTTGTTTTCTTTGCCAAATTTTGCTTCATCAGGTGTGCAATAGTCAGCATAAATTTCCTCAGGGATTTCAAACGCAGTCATTTCCTCCTTTCTGCGGCTTCTTACCGTCTGCCATATTCTTCAGTTGAGGAATCTGAACAATTGAGTTCTCTGAAGAAGTATGCAGTTTTTCTTCGAGGAACGCTGCAAATGAGTTAAGTTGATGAGAACCTAGTGATTCAGCAGCAGACATGAGTACCTGTGAACAGAGTACAGGTGCGAGGAATTCGGAGAGGTCATATGCGTTCTGAGAAGGTTTTTCGAAAAGAACAAGTTTTGAGGAATTTGACCAGATGAACCTTGAGGAATTTCACTAAGCGTTCTTGTCTTAGGTTCCAGAGTTGTACAGATCGAAGATCCACACAATTAGGGAATCTTGAAGAAAATGATTGCCTAGAGAAACAGTTCAAGATCATATGATGTGAGGTGTTCATATGTGTGAAGATTTGAAGAATAAACACCTTTGAAGATTTTGTAGTGTAAAATTTGGATCAACGAGGGTAGTAAAAGTAACTTTTAATTACCCTAAATGAAGAACACGACGAACTGGGTGTTGTAGATGTGAAGCTCATCTATTCAGATCTTCCACGCCCTAACTTGGCAGAGGAAGATAGCTACAGCGGCGGCCGAGTGAAGATTTCCGCGGTCGGCATGAGTATGACGGCGACGAGGTCGAGGCAGCGAAGCTCTTCCTCACCGGCGACGATGGAGTAGCGGCGGCGCTAGGGTTTGAGGAGCTCGAGCGGGAGAGAGAGGTCGAGCGGAGTAAAAGAAGTGAGGATGGAGAGAGGGGTATTTATAGAGGCAGTGAAAAACTGTTCGCCCGAAGATTTAGGACGAACGTGCCCCTGACCATTCTCCTTCTCACAACATGTGTCACCCACGTACTGTGTAGTGGAGATCGTGTACGATCGTGGGTGAGTAAAATAATGCATCGTGGGATGCAGAACGGTTTGAGCGGTAAAACCGAAAATTTGGATAAGATTTGTTTTAAAGTTTCGTTTGCAATTTCTTCAGCTGACAAGGACACAGTGAAGATTTTGAACGAGTTTCAAATAGAATGCATATGAAGAATTTGTGAATAGATTGGGTTGAGTATAGCATAGAGGGGGAAGGGTCCGATCACATTCACTTAGCAGAAAAAGCAACTTGAAGAAATAGCTATAAGTGAATGCTGTAGAGGACATAAACTCATATATATATAGCCAATGAAGAAAAACGAAGGAAACAGTGAAGATTTTGTGAAGTTGAAGAATTTGAAAAACTGAAGAATTTCAAAAACTGAGGAAAAACTCAGATTGAAGATTTTCAACTTTTTGTGGTGGCGTGACCCACCGTATAAGAATGATGATTTCAGACACCGCGTACAATTGTCGTAGGGTTCTGAGAATCAAATTCTTCATTAATTTCTTCACACTTAGAGTGTTATTCTTCATTGATTGAAGAAAAACGTTTCTTCATGTGTTGCACATCTAAGTCATCAATTTTGCATAAGTGTTAGGATGTGTGTCCTTTTCAAAGAACATTCGAAGATTCTAAGATATTTAGCTCACACCGCAACTTGCTAAATCTCTTCTCATCCAAGGGCTTAGTGAAGATATCAGCTAGCTGTTCTTCAGTCTTCACGTGCTCGATGGAGATGTCGCCCTTCAACACATGATCACGAAGAAAATGATGATGAATTTGAATGTGCTTTGTCTTCGAGTGCTGAACTGGGTTGTGAGCAATCTTGATGGCACTCTCATTGTCACAGAGGAGAGGCACATTCTTCACGTTGACGCCATAGTCCTTGAGTGTTTGCTTCATCCAAAGCAGTTGAGCACAGCAAGAGCCAGCAGCAATGTATTCAGCTTCCGCAGTGGACAGTGATACGCAGTTCTGTTTCTTCGAGGACCAACAGACCAAAGATCGTCCGAGGAAATGACAAGTGCCAGAAGTTGACTTGCGGTCCACATGATCACCAGCATAGTCAGAGTCAGAATATCCAAGGAGATCAAAAACAGAGCCCTTGGGGTACCATAATCCTAGTGTTGGTGTGTGAGCTAGATATCGAAGAATATGCTTCACAACCTTATGGTGTGATTCCTTCGGTGCAGCTTGAAATCGGGCACACATGCAAACACTAAGCATTATATCTGGCCTAGATGCACATAAGTACAATAAAGAACCAATCATGGAGAGGTATACCTTGTGATCGAAGTCAATACCATTTTCATTAGTGCATAGATGGCCATTTGTGGGCATAGGAATTTTGACGCCTTTGCAATCTTGCATGCCGAATTTCCTCAGTACATCTTTGAGGTATTTCTCCTGAGATATGAATATGCCATTGCGCTGTTGACGAATTTGAAGACCTAAGAAGAATTTCAAGTCTCCCATCATAGACATTTGATATTCTTCACTCATCATATAGGCAAATTCATCACTATAACGTTGGTCAGTACAGCCAAAGATAATATCATCAACATATATTTGGCACACAAACAGTTCACCATCATAAGATTTAGTAAAGAGAGTAGGGTCGAGTGAACCGGGTGTGAAGCCATTCTTCACGAAGAATTCCTTCAATGTATCATACCACGCCCGAGGGGCTTGCTTGAGGCCATAGAGGGCCTTATTAAGTCTGAAGACTTTGTCAGGATTCTTTGGATCTTCAAAACCTGGGGGTTGAGCAACATATACTTCTTCCTCAAGCTTACCATTGAGGAATGCACTTTTCACATCCATTTGATATAAGATGATATCATGATGGTTAGCATAAGCAAGTAATATGCGAATAGCCTCAAGTCTAGCAACAAGTGCAAAAGTTTAATCAAAATCAATTCCTTCAACCTGTGTGTAGCCTTGAGCTACTAGTCGTGCCTTATTCCTCACCACAAGGCCATTTTCATCTTGCTTGTTGCGATAGATCCACTTTGTGCCAATGATATTATGCTTGCAAGGATCTGGACGTTTGACCAGTTCCCAGACATTGTTGAGCTTGAACTGATGTAATTCTTCTTGCATAGCCTGAATCCACTCTGGCTCCAAAAATGCTTCATCTACCTTGGTGGGCTCTATGATAGAGACAAAAGCATAGTGCCCACAAAAGTTAGATAAATGTGAAGCTTTTGAGTGTGTGAGAGGACCTGGTGCTCTAATGTCATCGATGATCTTCTCCACTTGCACTTCTTTTGCAACGCGAGGATGAGCTGGTTGTCGCTGAGGAGTTTGGTCAGCATTTTCTTCAGCACCATTTTCTTCAGGTGTATCAGCTCGATGTTCATCATGAACTGGAATGAATTCTTCAGAAAATTCTTCAGTAGGAATGACATCCTTAGTTGCCTTGAACTTGATAGAATCCTCAGGTGCTGGTTCATCTAACACAGAAGGTAGGTGCTCTCTTTGCGAGCCATTAGTTTCATCGAACCACACATCTACAGTGTCAACAATCTTGTGAAGAACAATGTTGAAGACTCTGTAGGTGTGTGAGTCCTTTCCGTAACCAAGCATAAAACCTTCATGTGCTTTCGGTGCAAACTTAGAATTGTGGTGAGGATCTCTAATCCAACATTTAGCACCGAAGACTTTGAAATAACTCACATTGGGTTTCTTGTCAGTGAGGAGTTCATAGGCCGTCTTCTTGAAGAATTTGTGAAGATATACTCTGTTGATGATGTGGCACGCAGTATCAATTGCATCAATCCAAAAACGATGAGGCTTTTGTATTCATCAAGCATAGTGCAAGCCATCTCAACAAGAGTTCTGTTCTTGCGCTCCACGACGCCATTCTGCTGAGGAGTATAGGGAGCAGATAACTCATGAGTAATACCAAGTTCATCAAGATAGTCATCAAGACCGGAATTCTTGAACTCAGTTCCATTGTCACTTCTGATGTGCTTGATCTTCACACCAAAGTTGGTTGAAGCCCTCGAGGAAAAACATTTGAAGACTTCCTGCACTTCATGTTTGTAAGTAACAATGTGTACCCATGTATATCGAGAGTAATCATCAACAATGACAAAACCATATAGAGATGCATCATTTGTGACTGCTGAGTAATGATTAGGTCCGACGAGGTCCATGTGAAGCAATTCGAATGGACGAGTAGTGGTCATGATAGTCTTCGCTGGATGCTTGGCTTTGGTCATTTTTCCAGCTTCACAGGCTCCACATAAGTGATCCTTGAGGAATTTTACATTCTCAATGCCAATGACATGCTTCTTCTTCGCAAGCGTGTGCAAATTCCTCATGCCTGTGTGACCAAGTCGTCGATGCCATAGCCATACTTCTGAAGCTTTTGCAAGTAGACACACGGCTGGTTGTGGTCCTGTAGAGAAATCAACAATATACAAATCTCCTCTCCTAAAGCCTTCGAAGACTTTGGAATTGTCAGCTTCCATAATCACAACACAGCGATACTTGCCAAAGACAACAACCATATCAAGATCACAAAAGCATTGAGACTGACATGAGGTTGTATCCTAAGGACTCAACAAGCATGACTTTGTCCATGTGTTTATCCTTAGAGATCGCAACCTTACCAAGACTCAATACCTGACTTTTGCCTTTGTCAGCAAAGATGATGTGCTTCAGATGTGACGGTGATAAGGGAGCATCCATTAAAAGATTCTTGTCACCAGTCATGTGATATGTACATCCACTATCGAGGACCCATTCAGTGGCTTTGGGTTGATCATCCTGCAGATGAATTAGTGTAACTTACAATCTCATATGCTTCATCAATGAAGAATATGATATCAAGTTCATCAGATGAATTTCATCAAGCAATAAACAGATATAGCAGTAGGAGGACGTGTGAAAGTTTATTTCATCATGATTCGCCTGCGTCCTTTCAGGCAATTTTGTCAGGTCCCCAGCAAATTCTTCAGACATTAAGGCACGTCTGGAGACCTGACCCTGCAGAAGAGATTAGTTCTTTTTCTTCACCACCCACATCTAAAGGGGTGGCAAAGAGTTCATCACTCTATGAGCACCATACGAGAATGGTGGCATAGAAGCCAAACCATTTCGTTTCACATAAGAGGGGTTAGGGTAAGCATATGAATAAGCAAAGAAATTCTTCGAGGACTTATGAACATAATGGTTTGAAGAATAATACACATATTCATAGCCCTTAGCTCTACCCTGCGAAACAGAGTTGTTAGCACGATGATAATCATATGAGGACTTTGATCCATTTGAGGAATTTGATCCATATGAAGAATTTGATCTGGGGTTCCTGTTCTTCACTGGTGGTGTCATGAGGACATTCACCTGAAGACTTTCAAGGCACTTCTTGGGAACCCAGATTTTCTTCATAGGAGAATCGTTCCTGCAGTTAGTGCCAACATATCTAGCAAATACTTCACCATTCTGATTTTTGAACAGTTTATAGTTGGAGTCAAATGACTCATCAGAAGAATGAGGAGATTCACATGTAAAGCCAGATAAGTTAGATGGATCAACTAGAGGTCCCTTTGCAGCAACCCATGAGGTTTTGGGGTACTGCTCAGGCTTCCAATATGTTCCATCAGCATTAAGTTTCCTCTCAAAGGTGATACCCTCTTTCCTAGGGTTTCTGTTGAGGATCTGCTTTTTAAGCACATCATAAAGAGTCTGATGCCCTTTGAGGCTTTTGTACATGCCTGTCATGTACAATTCCTTCAGCCCTGCATCGTCAGTGATACTAGCAATGTCCTCAGATGAGGAATTAGTGATAGCAGAGGTAGGTGAAGAATTTGTAACAGTTGAAGCATTTGAACATTCAGGTGAAGAATTAGCAGATTCACGTTCAATGCACTTTAACCATGGAGGAACAAATTCTTCCTGATAAGCGCTGATTTGTTGAGCTAGTAATGAATCGCGCTCCTTCTGAAGATCTTCATAACTCACTCTTAGCTTCTCAAGATCTTGCTTTCTTTGAAGAAATTCATAAGAAAGTTTCTCATGATCAGATAAGAGAGTGTTATGATGACTTTGAAGGTTATCAAACCTAGACTGAAGTCTCTGAAGATTTTCAGTCAGGGCTTTAGTGCGATCCATTTCTTCACCCAACATATCATCACTTTTGTCTAGCATGTTTTGAACCTTTTCAAAAGCCCTTTGTTGTTTTACAGCAATCTTAGCAAGTTTAGAGTAGCTGGGCTTGAGATTCTCATCAGATTCATTTTCACTAGATTCAGAGGAGGTGTATTTGAGTACCTTTGCACCTTTTGCCATGAAGCAATAGGTGGGAGCATAGTCATCATTATCTTCATCAGGCTTGTCGGTGGGGTCAGTTTCTTCAGTGTTGAAGATGGACTTGCTAACGAAGGCAGTAGCGAAGGCCAGACTCGCCACACCAGATTCGGATTCTTCAGACGCCTCCTCTTCCTCATGTTCCTCAGATTCAGCTTCAGAGTCCATTTCCTTGCCAATGAATGCCCGAGCCTTCTTGGAGCTGCTCTTCTTGTGAGATGAAGACTTCGAGGATTTTGATGACGAAGATTTTGACGATTTCTTCTTCTTCTTCGCATCATCAGAACTGTAATCCTTGTATTTCTTCTTCTTCAATTCCTTTTCCCACTGAGGACAATCTTGAATATAATGACCAGGTTTCTTGCATTTGTGGCACAGCCTTCTCTTATAGTCACTTGATGAGGAATCACTGCTTCTTGAGGATTTTCCAAAGCGGCCACGTCTTGAGAACTTCTGGAATTTCTTCACGAGCAGTGCTAGCTCCTGGCTCAATTCTTCAGGATCACCAAGGCTACTACCAGAATCCTCACATTCAGACTCAGACACAACCTTGGCCTTCAGGGCACGTGGTTTGCCATAGCTCGAACCATAGAGATCTCTCTTTTTAGCAAGCTGGAACTCGTGAGTATTTAGCCTTTCGAGGATATCGGCAGGATAAAGAGACTTGTAGTCAGCCCGTTCTTGTATCATCAGACCCAGAGTATCAAATGAGGAATCAAGTGATCTCAACAGTTTCTTCACCACCTCATGGTCAGTGATGTCAGTGGCACCGAGGGCTTGAAGCTCATTTGAGATGTCAGTGAGGCGATCAAAGGTTTGTTGGACATTTTCATTGTCGAGTCTTTTGAAGCGGTTGAAGAGATTCCGAAGAACATCAACTCGAGAGTCACGCTGAGTTGAGACTCCTTCATTCACTTTGGACAGCCTATCCCAGATAAGCTTAGCAGTTTCCAAAGCACTCACTCTTCCATACTGTCCTTTACTCAGATGGCCACATATGATATTCTTCGCTTGAGAATCGAGTTGCTTGAATCTCTTCACATCAGTAGCGTTCAGTGAGGGTGAGACAGAGGGAACACCATTTTCCACAACATACCAGAGATCGTTGTCAATTTCCTCGAGATGCATTTGCATCTTGTTTTTCCAGTAGGGGTAGCTCGTCCCATCAAAGATAGGACACCCAGCCGAGACCTTGATCATACCTGCGGTCGACATAACTAAAACTCCAGGCGGTTAAACCAAAATCACACAGAACAAGGGAGTACCTTGCTCTGATACCAATTGAAAGTGCGTTATGTCGACTAGAGGGGGGGTGAATAGGCGATTTTTATGAATTCTTCACTGAGGAATTTGCCGGTGAGGAAATTCCTTAGCGAAGAACTATTAGCAGCGGAATAAGTACTCAGAAGTAAGCATAACAGAATACAAGCATGGTCATCATGATGAAATGAAGACTAGCACAGAGTACAGAAAGCGTAATCACAGGATAACACAAGATGAAGACAAACAGACTGAAGAAATTGAACTGAGGAAATTGAGAAAGTCTTCAGTCAAAGTCTTCAAACACAGATATGAACAAACACTCAACACAGTAATGAGGAAATGAAAGGGTTGAGGAAGTAGAACCAGTTAGGTTGGTGAAGACAATGATTTGGTAGACCAGTTCCAACTGCTGTCTCATTTGTACGTCTGGTTGGAGCGGCTGAGTATTTAAACTCGAGGACACACAGTCCCGGACACCCAGTCGCTGAGCACGCAGCTCAGGACACCCAGTCCTCACCGTATTCTCCTTGAACTAAGGTCACACAGACCTCGTCCAATCACTCGTGGTAAGTCTTCAGGCGACTTCCAAACCTTCACAGACTTGGTCACTCGGCGATCCACAATTCCTCTTGGATGCTCTAGACCTTGACGCCTAACCGTCTGGAAGAAGCACAGTCTTCAAAGGTATCAAGCGTCGGATCCACGCAGGATCAATTTCTTCAGTGATGCTCAATCACTTTGGGTTTGTAGGGGTTTGGTTTTGGGTTTTCCTCACTTGATGATTTTCGCTCAAAGTCCTCGGAGGATGGGTTGCTCCCAAATGACAAGTGTCAAGTTCTCTCGGAGCAACCAACCAGCTAGTGGTTGTAGGGGGCGGCTATTTATAGCCTAGGGAGCAGCCCGACATGATAAGACATAAATGCCCTTCAATGATATGACCGTTAGGTGGATAAGATATTTTGGGACAGCTGGCGCGCAGCACAGCAACGGTCGGAAATTTGACTCTCAAATTCCTCAGGGCTATCATGTTCCTCACTGTGTAGGTAATTCGCACTGATGAATTCCTAACTCCTCAGTCAGAAAAAATTCATCAGCGACCAGAAGAACTTCGTCTCTGTCACTGAAGAAAGTGACTGAACTGTATGAGATTTCCAAAGGCTTCACTCGAAGGGATTGGTAGGTGTAGGATTTTGAGTTGAGCATCACATGGAAATTTTTCCTTAGTATTTCCTCGACCCCCTTTAACAGTACGGTGTTTCCTATGACTCAAGAAAGAGAAAATGAAACTACGAAAACAAAAGTCTTCACGCTTCATGTTCCACAAATGAATACCAGGTCTTCAAGGTCACACCAATTTCTTCACTTTCAAAGTCTTCAGAAAGTCTTCAGAATATCAAAGTCTTCAGTTGAAGAACTTCATTTTTAGGGGTCGACTTTCTCTATAAATATCAAACTCCTCATAGACTTATAGACCTGTGTACACTCACAAACGCATTAGTCCCTTAACCTATAAGTCTTCAATACACCAAAATCACTAAGGGGCACTAGATGCACTTACACCAGCCCCCAAACAGCGAACGGCCATGAGAGTGGAATGGTCTGCATGCCCTGAGCCGGCTGATGAATCTGCTTGGTGTGGAATTGACAGGCTTCACAAGCCTTCACTAGTTCGATTGCATCGTTGAGTGTTGTTGGCCAATAGAACCCGTTGCGAAACGCCTTGCCTTCACTAGTTCTCTCAACAATAATAACATAGATAGATCATATAACAAGCCCTCAACATGCAACAAAGAGTCACTCCAAAGCCACTAATAGCGGAGAACAAACGTAGAGATTATGGTAGGGTACGAAACCACCTCAAAGTTATTCTTTCGGATCAATCTATAAAAGAGTTCGTACTAGAATAACACCTTAAGACACAAATCAACCAAAACCCTAATGTCACCTAGATACTCCATTGTCACCTCAAGTATCCGTGGGCATGATTATACGATATGCATCACACAATCTCAGATTCATCCAACCAACATAAAAGTACTTCAAAGAGTGCCCCAAAGCTACTACCGGAGAGTCAAGAACGTGTGCCAACCCCTATGCATAGGTTCCCAATGTCACGAAACCCGCAAGTTGATCACCAAAACATACATCAAGTGGCACATGATATCCCATTGTCACCACAGATAATCACGGCAAGACATACATCAAGTGTTCTCATAAAGACTCAATCCGATAAGATAACTTCAAAGGGGAAACTCAATTCATCACAAGAGAGTAGAGGGGGAGAAACATCATAAGATCCAACTACAATAGCAAAGCTCGGGATACATCAAGATCGTGCCATAGAGGGAACATGAGAGAGAACACGAGGGAGATCAAGATCAAACACATAGCTACTGGTACATACCCTCAGCCCCGAGGGTGAACTACTCCCTCCTCGTCATGGATAGCGCCAGGATGATGAAGATGGCCTCCGGTGATGGGATCCCCCTCCAGCAGGGTGCCAGAACAGGGTCCCGGTTGGTTTTTTGGTGGCTACAGAGGCTTGCGGCGGCGGAACTCCCGATCTATCTTCTGTTCTGGAAGTTTTAGGGTACGTAAGTATATATGGGTGCAGGGGGTACGTCGGTGCAGCTACGGGGGCCCCACGAGGCAGGGGGCGTGCCCAGGGGGCACGCCCCCCACCCTCGTGAGCACCTCCCGTATCTCCTGGCGTGCACTCCAAGTCCATCGGGTGGCTTTCCTTCCAAAAAATAACTTCCCCAGTTGATTTCGTTCCGTTTTGACTCCGTCTGATATTCCTTTTTCCTCGAAACACTGAAATAGGCATAAAATAGCAAATCTGGGCTGGGCCTCCGGTTAATAGGTTAGTCCCAAAAATAATATAAAAGTGGAAAATAAAGCCCATAAACATTCAAAACAGATAATATAATAGCATGAATGCTTCATAAATTATAGATACATTGGAGACGTATCAACATCCCCAAGCTTAATTCCTACTCATCCTCGAGTAGGTAAATGATAAAGAAAGAATTTATGAAGTGTGAATGGTAGAAGGTGCACAAGTTTAATCAATGGTAATTTCAATCACCTTTTCTAGCATGATAATATGTCATAATAGTAGTTTATCTCATAAAACTTTTCATAATTAAGTAACAAGCAATTCACATGTTAAAGCATAGGCCATAAACTTTCTTGAAAACTAGCAAACTTCATTCTTAGTCATCAAAACAATTGCAATTCATCTTATTTTTAGGAACAGCAAACTCCACATACTCAACTGTCATATAGTCTTCTACAATTGCTAACACTCACGCAATATTTGTGGTTATGAAGTTTTAATCACACACAGAGAAAGATTGGGGCTTATAATGTTGCCTCCAAACATATTCATCTTTGGGTGATGTTAACAATAATAGTTCATGCTAACGTACATCCAATTGGATATATATATATATATCAGGATCACCCCACCACAAAGTGCTTGCCAAAGGATTAAATGAAAAAGGGAAAGGTGAAGACCACCTTGACTCTTGCATAAAGTAAAAGACATAAAGTAAAATATAGGCCCTTCGCAGAGGGAAGCAGGGATTTGCAGAGGTGCCAGAGCTCAATTTTGAAACAGAGATAAATAATTTTGAGAGGTATGATCTCATTGTCAACATAACAGCCAAGAGTTCCCAATATCTTCCATACTACATACATTATAGGCGGTTCCCAAGCAGAATGGTAAAAGTTTATACTCCCCCAACCACCAACAAGCATCAATCCATGGCTTGCTCGAAACAACGAGTGCCTCCAACTAACAACAATCCTGGGGGAGTTTTGTTTAATTATTTTGATTTGATTTTGATCTTTTTGATCATGGGACTGGGCATCCCAATTACCGCCACTTTCTCGTGAATGAGGAGCGGAGTCCACTCCTCTTGAGAATAACCCACCTATCATGGAAGACACTGACAGCCCCTAGTTGCTACATGAGCAATTCGGGCATACAAAACAGATTATAATTTGAAGGTTTAGAGTTTGGCACATGCAAATTTACTTGGAACGGCAGGTAAATACCGCATATAGGTAGGTATGGTGGACACTCATGGCAAAAACTAGGTTTAAGGATATTGGATGCACAAGCAGTATTCCCTCTTAGTACAGATATTTAGGCTAGCTAGGGGAGAAAGGCAAGCTCAACATGTTTGAATGATCCATGACAATATACTTTAACTGAGATGCGAGAAAACATAACCCATTACGTTGTCTTCCTTGGCCAACATCAACTCTTTAGCATGTCATACTTAATGAGTGCTCACAATTATAAAAGATGTCTATGATAATATATTTATATGTGAAATCTTTCTTCCTTCAATATTCTTTCATGAATTGTTCAAATGACCAGTACAATGCTTGCTAACCGTCAATAAATTTACAACCTCAACTTCTTAGATGTGAAGTCATTACTGCCCATGGAATAAGCAAATGAGGCATATATAATTTCAGATTTATGACATTCAACTCATTCAACAATTTGCTCATAGGATATAAGTGAAGCACACGAGTAAACGACAAACTACTCAAAAAGATATAAGTGAAGACCAATGAGTAGCTAAATGATTGTGTAACTATGTGAAGACTCTCTCTCATAAAAGAATTTCAGATCTTGGTATTGTATTCAAGCAGCAAGCAAAGCTAAATAAAACTACAATGCAAGGATAGCACAACTCATGTGAAGAAGCAAAAACTTAGGCTCAATCGATACTAACCGATAGTTGTTGAAGAAGAAAGATGGGATGCCTACCGGGGCATCCCCAAGCTTAGATGCTTGAGACTTCTTGAAATATTATCTTGGGGTGCCTTGGGCATCCCCAATCTTGAGCTTTTATGTCTCCTTAATTCCTCCCATACCATGGTTTCTCTTCTTTTTATCAAAATCTTCATTCACAACAAACACAACAAGAACTCGTGAGATAGGTTAGTATAAACCAATGCAAAACCTTATCATATTCTACTGTAACAAATCACTAACATTATTGTTCAACATTGCATACTAAATGCCTCTGCATATTTAATACTCCTATCCTCAAATATAATCATTAAACAAACAAACATACGCAAACAATGCAAACATAACAGCAAACTGCCAAAACAGTACAGTCTGTAAAGAATGCAAGAGTAACAATACTTCCCTGACTCCAAAAATTATGAACTAAAATTCCCACTGTAATAAATTTATCAGAGCTTAATATGCAAAAAGATTCCACGTTATACCATTCTCTGACTTTTCTAGGGAATTTTTGCAACAGCGGTAAACTTTCTGTTTTCAAACAGCAACAAGTATACTAGCAAAATAAGCATGGCAAAGTCTATCCTTGACTTCTTTATTGAAACTAAAGATGCAAAACATTATTCTAACTAACAGAAAGCAAAAACTAATAAGATAAAATGACGCTCCAAGCAAAACACATATCATGTGGCGAATAAAAATATAGCTCCAAGTAAAGTTACCGATGAACAAAGACGAAAGAGGGGATGCCTTCCGGGGCATCCCCAAGCTTAGTTGCTTGGTTGTCCTTGAATATTACCTTGGGGTGACTTGGGCATCCCCAAGATTAGGCTCTTGCCACTCCTTATTCCATAGTCCATCGAATCTTTACCCAAAACTTGAAAACTTCAACCACACAAAACTCATAAGCTCCGTTAGTATAAGAAAATAAATCACCATTTAGGTACTGTAATGAACTCATTATAAATTCATATTGGTGTAATATCTACTGTATTCTAACATCTCTATGGTTCATACCACTTAATACTAGCCATAGATGCATCAAAATAAGCAAACAACACAATGAAAACAGAATCTGTCAAAAACAGAACAGTCTGTAGTAATCCGTATAAAATGTATACTTCTGGAACCCCAAAAATTATGAAATAAATTGCTGGACCTGAGTAATTTTTATATTAATCATATGAAAGAACAATCAACCTAAAATCACTCTTCAGTAAAAAAATGGCAGCTATTCTCGTGAGCGCAAAAGTTTCTGCTTTCTACAGCAAGATCATATAAACTTCACCCAAGTCTTCCCGAAGGTTCTACTTGGCACTTTATTGAAACAAAAGCTATAAAACATGATTACAACAGTAGCATAATAATGTGGACACACAAAAACAGTAAGGGTAAATATTGGGTTGTCTCCCAACAAGCGCTTTTCTTTTAATGCCTTTCTAGCTAGGCATGATGATGATAATGATGCTCACATAAAAGATAAGAATTGAAACATAACGGGAGCATCATGAAGCATATGACTAGCACATTTAAGTCTAACGCACTTCCTATGCATAGGGATTTTGTGAGCAAACAACTTATGGGAACAATAATCAACTAGCATAGGATGGCACAACAAGCATAACTTCAAGATTTTAAGCACATAGAGAGGAAACTTGGCATTATTGCAATTCCTACAAGCATATATTCCTCCCTCATAATAATTTCAGTAGCATCATGAATGAATTCAACAATATAACCAGCACCTAAAGCATTCTTTTCATGATCTACTAGCATAGAAGATTTACTACTCTCCACATAAACAAAGTTCTTCTCATTCGGAATAGTAGGAGTATCATAAGAGACTTGAACACTAAAAATTGTTTCCACATTAAAAGAGTAATGTTCAGAAAAAGGGTAATCATAATCATGACAAGATTTGTAAATATAATCCTCACTACTTTTTGAAGGAAATATGCCCTAGAGGCAATAATAAAGTTATTATTTATTTCCTTATTTCATGATAAATGTTTATTATTCATGCTAGAATTGTATTAACCGGAAACATGATACATGTGTGAATACATAGACAAACATAACGTCACTAGTATGCCTCTACTTGACTAGCTCATTAATCAAAGATGGTTATGTTTCCTAACCATAGGCATGAGTTGTTATTTGATTAATGGGATCACATCATTAGGAGAATGATGTGATTGAAATGACCCATTCCGTTAGCCTAGCATTGATCGTTTAGTATATTGCTATTGCTTTCTTCATGACTTATACATGTTCCTGTAACTATGAGATTATGCAACTCCCGTTTACCGGAGGAACACTTTGAGTACTACCAAACGTCACAACGTAACTGGATGATTATAAAGGAGTACTACAGGTGTCTCCGAAGGTACATGTTGAGTTGGCGTATTGCGAGATTAGGTTTTGTCACTCCGATTGTCGGAGAGGTATCTCTGGGCCCTCTCGGTAATGCACATCACTATAAGCCTTGCAAGCAATGTGACCAACGAGTTGGTTACAGGATGATGCATTATGTAATGAGTAAAGAGACTTGCCGGTAACGAGATTGAACTAGGTATTGGATACCGACGATCAAATCTCGGGCAAGTAACATACCGATGACAAAGGGAACAATGTATGTTGTTATGCGGTTTGACCGATAAAGATCTTCGTAGAATATGTAGGAACCAATATGGGCATCCAGGTTCCGCTATTGGTTATTGACCGAGAATAGTTCTAGGTCATGTCTACATAGTTCTCGAACCCGTAGGGTCCGCACGCTTAACGTTACGATGACAGTTTTATTATGAGTTTATAAGTTTTGATGTACCGAAGTTTGTTCGGAGTCCCGGATGTGATCATGTACATGACGAGGAGTCTCGAAATGGTCGAGACATAAAGATTAATATATTGGACGACTATATTCGGACACCGGAAGTGTTCCGGACGTTTTTGGAGAAAATCGGAGTGCCGTAGGGTTACCGAAACCCCCCGGGGAGAGATAATGGGCCACATGGGCCTTGGTGGAAAGAGAGAGGGGCGGCCAGGGTGGGCCGCGCGCCCCCTCTCCCTCTGGTCCGAATTGGACTAGGAGGGGGGCGGCGCCCCCCCTCTTTCCTTCCCCCTCTCCCCCTTCCTTTCCCTCCTAGTAGGAGTAGGAAAGGGGGAGTCCTACTCCTACTAGGAGGAGGACTCCTCCTCCTTGGCACGCCCACAAGGGCCGGCCGGCCTCCCCCTTGCTCCTTTATATACGGGGGCAGGGGGCACCCTACGACAAGACAAGTTGATCTAAGGATCGTTCCTTAGCCGTGTGCGGTGCCCCCCTCCACCATATTCCACCTCGGTCATATCGTCGCGGAGTTTAGGTGAAGCCCTGCGCCGGTAGAGCATCATCATCATCACCACGCCATTGTGCTGACGGAACTCATCCCCGAAGCTTTGCTGGATCGGAGCCCGGGGATCATCATCGAGCTGAACGTGTGCTGAACTCGGAGGTGACGTACGTTCGGTACATGGATCGGTCGGATCGTGAAGACGTATGACTACATCAACCGCGTTGTCATAATGCTTCCGCTTATGGTCTACGAGGGTACGTGGACAACACTCTCCCCTCTCGTTGCTATGCCATCACCATGATCTTGCGTGTACGTAGGAAAATTTTGAAATTACTACGTTCCCCAACAATGGCATCCGAGCCTAGGTTTTATGCGTTGATGTTATATGCACGAGTAGAACACAAGTGAGTTGTGGGCGATACAAGTCATACTGCTTACCAGCATGTCATACTTTGGTTCGGCGGTATTGTGAGATGAAGCGGCCCGGACCGACATTACGCGTACGCTTACGCGAGACTGGTTTCACCGTTACGAGCACTTGTGCTTAAAGGTGGCTGGCGGGTGTATGTCTCTCTCACTTTAGCTGAATCGAGTGTGGCTACGCCCGGTCCTTGCGAAGGTTAAAACAGCACTAACTTGACGAACTATCGTTGTGGTTTTGATGCGTAGGTAAGAACGGTTCTTGCTAAGCCCGTAGCAGCCACGTAAAATTTGCAACAACAAAGTAGAGGACGTCTAACTTGTTTTTGCAGGGCATGTTGTGATGTGATATGGTCAAGACGTGATGCTATATTTTATTGTATGAGATGATCATGTTTTGTAACCGAAGTTATCGGCAACTGGCAGGAGCCATATGGTTGTCGCTTAATTGTATGAAAATGCAAACGCCCTGTAATTGTTTTACTTTATCACTAAGCGGTAGCGATAGCCGTAGAAGCAATAGATGGCGTAACGACAACGATGCTACGATGGAGATCAAGGTGTCGCGCCGGTGACGATGGTGATCACGACGGTGCTTCGAAGATGGAGATCACAAGCACAAGATGCTGATGGCCATATCATATCACTTATATTGATTGCATGTGATGTTTATCCTTTATGCATCTTATCTTGCTTTGATTGACGGTAGCATTTTAAGATGATCTCTCACTAATGATCAAGAAGGGTTCTCCCTGAGTATGCACCATTGCGAAAGTTCTTCGTGCTGAGACACCACGTGATGATTGGGTGTGATAGGCTCTACGTTCAAATACAACGGGTGCAAAACAGTTGCACACGCGGAATACTCGGGTTAAACTTGACGAGCCTAGCATATACAGATATGGCCTCGGAACACGAAGACCGAAAGGTCGAGCATGAATCATATAGTAGATATGATCAACATAATGATGTTCACCATTGAAACTACTCATCTCACGTAATGATCGGACATGGTTTAGTTGATTTGGATCACGTGATCACTTAGATGACTAGAGAGATGTCTGTCTAAGTGAGAGTTCTTAAGTAATATGATTAATTGAACTTAAATTTATCATGAACTTAGTACCTGGTAGTATTTTGCAAATTATGTTGTAGATCAATAGCTCGCGTTGTTGCTTTCATATGTTTATTTTGATATGTTCCTAGAGAAAATTGTGTTGAAAGATGTTAGTAGCAATGATGCGGATTGGATCCGTGATCTGAGGTTTATCCTCATTGCTGCACAGAAGAATTATGTCCCTGATGCACCGCTAGGTGACAGACCTATTGCAGGAGCAAATGCAGACGTTATGAACGTTTGGCTAGCTCAATATGATGACTACTTGATAGTTTTGTGCACCATGATTTATGGCTTAGAATCGGGACTTCAAAGACGTTTTGAACGTCATGGACCATATGAGATGTTCCAGGAGTTGAAGTTAATATTTCAAGCAAATACCCGAGTTGAGAGATATGAAGTCTCCAACAAGTTCTATTGCTAAAAAATGGAAGAGAATCGCTCAACTAGTGAGCATGTGCTCAGATTGTATGGGTACTACAATCGCTTGAATCAAGTGGGAGTTAATCTTCTAGATAAGATATTGATTGACAGAGTTCTCTAGTCACCATCACTAAGTTAGTAGAACTTTGTGATGAACTATAATATGCAAGGGATGACGAAAACGATTCCCGAGCTCTTCGTGATGTTGAAATCGACGAAGGTAGAAATCAAGAAAGAGCATCAAGTGTTGATGATTGACAAGACCACTAGTTTCAAGAAAAGGGCAAAGGGATAGAAAGGGAACTTCAAGTAGAATGACAAGCAATTTGTCACTCCCGCAAAGAAGCCCACAGCTGGACCAAAGCCTGAAACTGAGTGCTTACACTGCAAATGAAATGGTCACTGGAAGCCGAAATGCCCTGAATATTTGGTGGATAAGAAGGATGGTGAAGTAAACAAGGGTATATTTGATATACAGGTTATTGATGTGTGCCTTACTAGTGTTTATAGTAGCCCCTGAGTATTTGATACTTGTTCAGTTGCTAAGATTAGTAACTCAAAATAGGAGTTATATAAACAGAGACTAGTTGAAGGGGAAGTGACGATGAGTGTTGGAAGTGGTTCCAAGATTGATATGATCATCATCGCACACTCCCTATACTTTCGGGATTAGTGTTAAACCTAAATAAATGTTATTTGGCGTTTGCGTTGAGCATGAATATGATTTGATCATGTTTATTGCGATACGGTTATTCATTTGAAGTTCAAGAATAATTGTTATTCTGTTTACATGAATAAGACCTTCGATGGTTATACACCCAATGAAAATAGTTTGTTGGATCTCGATCGTAGTGATACACATATTCATAATATTGATGCCAAAAGATGCAAAGTTAATAATGATAGTGCAACTTATTTGTGGCACTGCCGTTTGGGTCATATCGGTGTAAAGCGCATGAAGAAACTCCATAAAGATGGATTTTCGGAATCACTTGGTTATGAATCATTTGATGCTTGCGAACCGTGCCTTTTGGGCAAGATGACTAAAACTCCGTTCTCCGGAACAATGGAACGAGCTACTGACTTATTGGAAATAATACATACCGATGTATGCGATCCAATGAGTGTTGATCCTCGTGGCAAGTATCGTTATTTTCTGACCTTCACAAGATGATTTGAGCAGATATAGGTATATCTACTTGATGAAACATAAGTATGAAATAATTGAAAGGTTCAAAGAATTTCAGAGTGAAGTAGAAAAATCATCGTAACAAGAAAATAAAGTTTCTGCGATCTGATCGCGGAGACGAATATTTGAGTTACGAGTTTGGTCTTCAATTAAAACAATGTGGAATAGTTTCACAGCTCACGCCACCTGGAACACCACAACATTATGGTGTGTCCGAACGTCGTAACCGCACTTTATTGGATATGGTGCGATCTATGATGTCTCTTACTGATTTACCATTATTGTTTTGGGGTTATGCATTAGAGACAGTTGCATTCACGTTAAAAGGGCACCATCTAAATCCGTTGAGACGACATCGTATAAACTATGGTTTAGCAGTAAACCTAAGCTATCGTTTCTTAAAGTTTGGAGTTGCGATGCTTATATGAAAAAGGTTTTCAACCTGATAAGCTCGAACCCAAATCGGAGAAATGCGTCTTCATAGAATACCCAAAGGAAACTGTTGGGTACTCCTTCTATCACAAATCCAAAGGCAAAACATTTGTTGCTAAGAATGGATCCTTTCTAGAGAAGGAGTTTCTCTCGAAAGAAGTGAGTGGGAGGAAAGTAGAACTTGATGAGGTAACTGTACCTGCTCCCTTATTTGAAAGTAGTTCATCACAGAAATCTGTTCCTGTGACTACTACACCAATTAGTGAGGAAGTTAATGATGATGATCATGAAACTTCAGATTAAGTTACTACAGAACCTCGTAGGTCTTCCAGAGAAAGATCCGCACCAGAGTGGTACGGTAATCCTGTTCTGAAAGTTATGTTACTAGACCATGACGAACCTATGAACTATGAAGAAGCGATGGTGAGCCCAGATTCCGCAAAATAGCTTGAGGCCATGAGATGTGAGATAAGATCCATGTATGAAAACAAAGTATGGACTTTGATTGACTTTCCCAATGATCGGCGAGCCATAGAAAATAAATGGATCTTCAAGAGGAAAACGGACACTGATAGTAGTGTTACTATCTACTAAGCTCGACTTGTTGCGAAAGGTTTTCGACAAGTTCAAGATGTTGAATACGATTAGATTTTCTCACTCATATCGATGCTTAAGTCTGTCTGAATCATGTTAGCAATTGCCACATTTTATGAAATCTGGCAAATGGATGTCAAGACTGCATTCCTTAATGGTTTTCTTAAAGGAGAGTTGTATATGATACAACCAGAAGGTTTTGTCGATCCGAAAGGTGTTAACAAAATGTGCAAGCTCCAGCGATCCATCAATGGACTGGTGCAAGCATCTCGGAGTTGGAATATACGCTTTGATGAGTTGATCAAAGCATATGGTTTTATACAGACTTTTGGAAAGACATGTATTTACAAGAAAGTGAGTGGGAGCTCTGTAGCATTTCTAATATTATATGTGGATGACATATTGTTGATTGGAAATGATATAGAAATTCTGGATAGCATGAAAGGATACTTGAATAAGAGTTTTTCAAAGAAAGACCTCGGCGAAGCTGCTTACACATTGAGCATCAAGATCTATATTGATAGATCAAAACGCTTGATAAGATTTTTCAATGAGTACATACCTTGATAAATTTTTGAAATAGTTCAAAATGGAACAGTCAAAGAAGGAGTTCTTGCCTGTGTTGCAAGGTGTGAAGTTGAGTAAGACTCAAGACCCGACCATGGCAAAAATAGAAAGAGAATGAAAACTCATTCCCTATGCCTCGGTCATAGGTTCTATAAAGTATGCTATGTTGTGTACCAGACCTATTGTATACCTTGCTCTGTGTTTGACAAGGGAGTAAAATTCTGATCTAAGAGTAGATCACTGGACAGCGGTCAAGAATATCCTTAGTGAGGACTAAGGATATGTTTCTTGATTATGGAGGTGATAAAAGAGTTCATTGTAAAATTTACATCGGTGCAAGCTTTTACACCGATCCAGATGACTCTAAGTCTCAATCTGGATACATATTGAAAGTGGGAGCAATTAGCTAGAGTAGCTCCGTGCAGAGCATTGTAGACATAGAATATTTGCAAAATACATACGGCTCTGAATATGGCAGACCCGTTGACTAAAGCTTCTCTCATGAGCAAAACATGATCACACCTTAGTACTCTTTGGGTGTTAATCACATAGCGATGTGAACTAGATTATTGACTCTAGTAAATCCTTTGGGTGTTAGTCACATGACGATGTGAACTATGGGTGTTAATCATATACACATATGAATGTTAGTGTTAAATCACATGGCGATGTGAACTAGATTATTGACTCTAGTGCAAGTGGGAGACTGAAGGAAATATGCCCTAGAGGCAATAATAAAGTTATTATTTATTTCCTTATTTCATGATAAATGTTTATTATTCATGCTAGAATTGTATTAACCGGAAACATGATACATGTGTGAATACATAGACAAACATAACGTCACTAGTATGCCTCTACTTGACTAGCTCATTAATCAAAGATGGTTATGTTTCCTAACCATAGGCATGAGTTGTTATTTGATTAATGGGATCACATCATTAGGAGAATGATGTGATTGACATGACCCATTCCGTTAGCCTAGCACTTGATCGTTTAGTATATTGCTATTACTTTCTTCATGACTTATACATGTTCCTGTAACTATGAGATTATGCAACTCCCGTTTACCGGAGGAACACTTTGGGTACTACCAAACGTCACAACGTAACTGGATGATTATAAAGGAGTACTACAGGTGTCTCCGAAGGTACATGTTGAGTTGGCATATTTCGAGATTAGGTTTTGTCACTCCGATTGTCGGAGAGGTATCTCTAGGCCCTCTCGGTAATGCACATCACTATAAGCCTTGCAAGCAATGTGACCAATGAGTTGGTTACGGGATGATGCATTACGTAACAAGTAAAGAGACTTGCTGGTAACGAGATTGAACTAGGTATTGGATACCAACGATAAAATCTCGGGCAAGTAACATACCGATGACAAAGGGAACAACGTATGTTGTTATGCGGTTTGACCGATAAAGATCTTCGTAGAATATGTAGGAACCAATATGGGCATCCAGGTTCCGCTATTGGTTATTAACCAAGAATATTTCTAGGTCATGTCTACATAGTTCTCGAACCCGTAGGGTCCGCATGCTTAACATTACGATGACAGTTTTATTATGAGTTTATAAGTTTTGATGTACCGAAGTTTGTTTGGAGTCCCGGATGTGATCACGGACATGACGAGGAGTCTTGAAATGGTCGAGACATAAAGATTGATATATTGGACGACTATATTCAGACACCGGAAGTGTTCGGGACGTTTTCAGAGAAAACCGGAGTGCCGTAGGGTTACCGGAACCCCCCGGGGAGAGATAATGGGCCACATGGGCCTTGGTGGAAAGAGAGAGGGGCGGCCAGGGTGGGCCGCGTGCCCCCTCTCCCTCTAGTACGAATTGGACTAGGAGGGGGGGCGGCGCCCCCCCTCTTTCCTTCCCCCTCTCCCCCTTCCTTCCCCTCCTAGTAGGAGTAGGAAAGGGGGAGTCCTACTCCTACTAGGAGGAGGACTCCTCCTCCTTGGCGCGCCCACAAGGGCCGGCCAGCCTCCCCCCTTGCTCCTTTATATACGGGGGCAAGGGGGCACCCTACGACAAGACAAGTTTATCTACGGATTGTTCCTTAGCCGTGTGCGGTGCCCCCCTCCACCATATTCCACCTCGGTCATATCGTCGCGGAGTTTAGGTGAAGCCCTGCGCCGGTAGAGCATCATCATCGTCACCACACCGTCGTGCTGACGGAACTCATCCCCGAAGCTTTGCTGGATCGGAGCCCGGGGATCGTCATCGAGCTGAACGTGTGCTGAACTCGGAGGTGCCGTACGTTCGGTACTTGGATCGGTCGGATCGTGAAGACGTACGACTATATCAACCGCGTTGTCATAACGCTTCCGCTTACGGTCTACGAGGGTACGTGGACAACACTTTCCCCTCTCGTTGCTATGCCATCACCATGATCTTGCATGTACGTAGGAAAAATTTGAAATTACTACGTTCCCCAACACTTTTTATATCATAAGTTTCATCACAATAATCATCATAAGTAGCAACTTCGTTCTCATCATAATCGATTGAAACCTCTCCCAAGATAGTGGAATCACTAAATAAAGTTGACACTCTTCCAAATCCACTTTCATATTCATCACAATAAGATTCAACATCCTCCAAAATAGTGGGATCACTACTTCCTAAAGTTGACACTCTTCCAAACCCACTTTCATCAATATAATCATCATAAAGAGGCATGCTATCATCGTAACAACTTTGCATATCAGAACTTGGGATGCTAAAAATATCATCTTCATTAAACGTAGCATCCCCAAGCTTGGGAAAAACATTAATTCCAGCAAATATATTCTCAAATATTTCATCCCAATCAAACATAGCTTCCCCAAGCTTGGGCCCTTTCATATCGTAAGCATAATCACTCTCATCATTAAAAATATGGATAGCACCAATAGTATAGCAATTATCATCATCACAAGTAGTAGTAGGAGCAACATCGAGGGATACCTTTTTACCTTTGTTGCTCCTTCTTTTATTTTTCTTCTTCACATTTTGTGTAGGTTCAACCTTCCTCTTTGAGCTCCTTATTGATGAGATTGGCAGAATAGAAAGCTCCTCCTCGTTACCTGATTCATCATAAGAAATAATAGGAGGAGATTGGGAAGCCTCTTCCCTTTCATTAGTATTCTCATCATCTTCCATTTGCTTTCTTTTCTTTAGGTAATTGGCAATATAAGGATTTTCTCCGCACAATACATATAAATTTCCTCTAGATCAAAATCAAGAAATCTATCAAGATTAAAATTTGGAATACCCTCAGTTATACGTTTCATTTCTTCATAACCCAAAAGAAGGCTAAGCTCTTTATGATGCTCAAAGGTAATCAAATTATCACAATATTTGAAAACGACTTGATCATGAAACAAATAGCATTGGAGCTTTAAATGACCATGTTCATTGCAAAGTTAACAAGGGGTACTATAAATATTGAATCTTTCAACACATTCATCTAGCTCTTCTTGCAACAATTTGGTTTCTAAGTACTTATGCCACTTGCAATATCTATCTTCCCTATTTGGTGTACTTACAAACCCAATGCACTCCACAAAAATTGACATGTTTATAGGAGACATTTTCATCATAACTAGTGCAATCATCATTAGCATCATGGATATTCAAAGAATTTGTACTAACAACATTGCAATCATGCTCATCATTCAAATATTTAGTGCCAAACAATTTAGAGATTTCTTCTTCTAGCACTTGAGCACAATTATCCTTCCCATCATACTAACGAAAGATATTAAAAAGGTGAAGCGTATGAGACAAACTTAATTCCATTTTTTTCTTTTATAAACTAGACTAGTGATAAAACAAGAAACAAAAAGATTCGATTGCAAGATCTAAAGATATACCTTCAAGCGCTAACCTCCCCGGCAACGGCGCCAGAAAAGAGCTTGATGTCTACTACACAACCTTCTTCTTGTAGACGTTGTTGGGCCTGCAAGTGCACAGGTTTGTAGGACAGTAGCAAATTTCCCTCAAGTGGATGACCTAAGGTTTATCAATCCGTAGGAGGCGTAGGATGAAGATGGTCTCTCTCAAACAACCCTGCAACCAAATAACAAAGAGTCTCTTGTGTCCCCAAAACACCCAATACAATGGCAAATTGTATAGGTGCACTAGTTCGGCGAAGAGATGAAGATACAAGTGCAAAATAGATAGTAGATAAAGGTTTTTGTAATCTGAAATAATAAAAACAGCAAGGTAACAAGCGGTAAAAGTGAGCGTAAACGGTATTGCAATAATAGGAAACAAGGCCTAGGGTTCATACTTTCACTAGTGCAAGTTCTCTCAACAATAATAACATAGATAGATCATATAACAAGCCCTCAACATGCAACAAAGAGTCACTCCAAAGCCACTAATAGCAGAGAACAAACGTAGAGATTATGGTAGGGTACGAAACCACCTCAAAGTTATTCTTTCGGATCAATCTATAAAAGAGTTCGTACTAGAATAACACCTTAAGACACAAATCAACCAAAACCCTAATGTCACCTAGATACTCCATTGTCACCTCAAGTATCCGTGGGCATGATTATACGATATGCATCACACAATCTCAGATTCATCCAACCAACATAAAAGTACTTCAAAGAGTGCCCCAAAGCTACTACCGGAGAGTCAAGAACGTGTGCCAACCCCTATGCATAGGTTCCCAATGTCACGAAACCCGCAAGTTGATCACCAAAACATACATCAAGTGGCACATGATATCCCATTGTCACCACAGATAATCACGGCAAGACATACATCAAGTGTTCTCATAAAGACTCAATCCGATAAGATAACTTCAAAGGGGAAACTCAATTCATCACAAGAGAGTAGAGGGGGAGAAACATCATAAGATCCAACTACAATAGCAAAGCTCGGGATACATCAAGATCGTGCCATAGAGGGAACACGAGAGAGAGAGAGATCAAACACATAGCTACTGGTACATACCCTCAGCCCCGAGGGAGAACTACTCCCTCCTCGTCATGGATAGCGCTGGGATGATGAAGATGGCCTCCGGTGATGGGATCCCCCTCCGGAAGGGTGCAGGAACAGGGTCCCGATTGGTTTTTTGGTGGCTACAAAGGCTTGCGGCGGAGGAACTCCCGATCTATCTTCTGTTCTAGAAGTTTTAGGGTACGTAAGTATATATGGGTGCAGGGGGTACGTCGGTGGAGCTACGGGGGCCCCACGAGGCAGGGGGGGTGCCCAGGGGGCGCGACCCCCACCCTCGTGAGCACCTCCCGTATCTCGTGACGTGCACTCCAAGTCCATCGGGTGGCTTTCCTTCCAAAAATAACTTCTCTAGTTGATTTTGTTCCGTTTTGACTCCGTCTGATATTCCTTTTCCTCGAAACACTGAAATAGGCATAAAACAGCAAATCTGGGCTGGGCCTCCGGTTAATAGGTTAGTCCCAAAAATAATATAAAAGTGGAAAATAAAGCCCATAAACATTCAAAACAGATAATATAATAGCATGAATGCTTCATAAATTATAGATACGTTGGAGACGTATCACCGCTTCCTGTAGAGCTCTCCGTCTTGAATGCAGTAGGCCGTGGCCTGCCGCGCCACGCATTCTGCATCCTCCTCCTTCTCTGGCAGAGTCCCTTGCATCAGGTAATCTTTGAATTCTGCGGTCCAACATCCCTCCTGAGGCTCCAGCGCCAGGAGTAGGCGCGCTCCTGAGGTCAGGCCACAAGCCGGAGCTCCCGAGGCTACACTGTACTTGATAGCGACGGTGCTACTGAGGGTTTGAAGAGTCGTTCCTCGAAGACGCCGGGCTCCTGAGGCAGCCGCCTGGACACCCTCCTGGCGATGTCATCAGCCTCTTGATTGGTGCCACGGGGTACATGCTGCAACTCTAGCCCCCAAAACTAATTTTCCATCCTGCGGACCTCTGCAAGATATGCTTCCATGTGTTCGTCCTTCGGCTCGTACATCTTGTTGGAGAAGTGGACGAGGAGTTGTGAATCGCCCTTGATGATGAGGTGCTTTACCCCCAAAGCGGCTGCAGCTTTCAAGCCTGCTATCAGGCCCTCGTATTCTGCTATGTTGTTGGAGACCTTCTCTCCATGCTGGAAACAGAGCTGCACGGCATAATAGAGCTTGTCCTGAGTGGGAGATATGAGCACCGCGCCAGCCCCTGCGCCATGTCGCGAGAATGCTCCGTCGAAGTACATGACCCAGTCGTCCGGTGCCTCACTTCCTGGGGAAAGCGACTGATCCTCGCCTGCTTCGAGCCCTGGCGCCTCTGTCCATTCCGCCATGAAATCTGCAAGTGCGGCTCCTTTGATGACCCAGGTCGTGCTGAATTCCAACTGAAACGCTTGCAACTCGATGTTCCATTCGGCAACCCTTCCAGCTGAGTTGGGGCTCCTGAGCACCCTTTCCAAGGGATATGCCGAGACGACCTTGATGGAGTGACCTTGAAAGTAGTGTCGTAGCTTGCGTGAGGCCACTAGTAACGCGAGCAAGAGCTTCTGAGGCATGGAGTATCGTGCCCTTGCGTCCCGCAGCACCGTGCTAACGAAGTACATGGGATGCTCGACGAGGGTGGGGGCGCTGATGTGGCCTGCGTCTTCCGGAGGTCGAGGCGCCTCCTGAGATGATGGAGCCCCCAGCGCCTGGTCACTTGGTGGGGCCTCTTCCTGTTGGGGAACGTTGCAGAAAATAAAAAAATTCTACGCTTCACCAAGATCAATCTATGGAGTCATCTAGAAATGAGAGAGAGGAGTGCATCTACATACCCTTGTAGATCGCGAGCGGAAGCGTTCAAGAGAACGGGGTTGAGGGAGTCGTACTCGTCGTGATCCAAATCACCGAAGATCCTAGTGTCGAACGGACGGCACCTCCACGTTCAACACACGTACGGTTGGGGAAGACGTCTCCTCCTTATTGATCCAGCAAGGGAAAGGAGAGGTTGATGGAGATACCTCTCCGTCATACGGAGTGACAAATCCCAGTCTCGATCCGTGTCAACCCAACAGATACTTTCGGGGATACCTATAGTATACCTTTATAGTCACCCAGTTACGTTGTGACGTTTGGTACACCCAAAGCACTCCTACGGCATCCGGGAGTTACACGATCTCATGGTCTAAGGAAATGATACTTGACATTGGAAAAGCTCTAGCAAACAAACTACACGATCTTGTGCTATGCTTAGGATTGGGTCTTGTCCATCACATCATTCTCCTAATGATGTGATCCCGTTATCAATGACATCCATTGTCCATAGTCAGGAAACCATGACTATTTGTTGATCAACGAGCTAGTCAACTAGAGGCTCACTAGGGACATGTTGTGGTCTATGTATTCACACATGTATTACGATTTCTGGATAACACAATTATAGCATGAACAATAGACAATTATCATGAACAAGGAAATATAATAATAACCATTTTATTATTGCCTCTAGGGCATATTTCCAACAGTCTCCCACTTGCACTAGAGTCAATAATCTAGTTACATTGTGATGAATTGAACACCCATAGAGTTCTTTTGTTGATCATGTTTTGCTCGTGGAAGAGGTTTAGTCAACGGATCTGTGACATTCAGATCCGTATGCACTTTGCGAATATCTATGTCTCCATCTTGAACATTTTCACGAATGGAGTTGAAGCGACGCTTGATGTGCCTGGTCTTCTTGTGAAACCTGGGCTCCTTGGCAAGGGCAATAGCTCCAGTGTTGTCACAGAAGAGAGTGATCGGCCCCGACGCATTGGGTATGACTCCTAGGTCGGTGATGAACTCCTTCATCCAGATTGCTTCATGCGCTGCCTCCGAGGCTGCCATGTACTCCGCTTCACATGTAGATCCCACCATGACGCTTTGCTTGCAACTACACCAGCTTACTGCCCCTCCATTCAAAATATACACGTATCTGGTTTGTGACTTAGAGTCATCCAGATCTGTGTCGAAGCTAGCGTCGACGTAACCCTTTACGACGAGCTCTTCGTCACCTCCATAAACGAGAAACATATCCTTAGTACTTTTCAGGTACTTTAGGATATTCTTGACTGTTGTCCAGTGTTCCATGCCGGGATTACTTTGGTACCTTCCTACCAAACTTACGACAAGGTTTACATCAGCTCTGGTACACAGCATGGCATACATAATAGACCCTGTAGCCAAGGCATAGGGGATGACACTCATCTTTTCTCTATATTATTCCGTGGTCGGGCATTGAGCCGAGCTCAATTTCACACCTTGCAACACAGGCAAGAACCCCTTCTTGGACTGATCCATATTGAAGTTCTTCAATATCTTATCAAGGTATGTGCTTTGTGAAAGACCTATGAGGCGTCTCGATCTATCCCTATAGATCTTGATGCCTAATATGTAAGCAGCTTCTCTAAGGTCCTTCATTGAAAAACACTTATTCAAGTAGGCCTTAATGCTGTCCAAAAGTTCTATATCATTTCCCATCAAAAGTATGTCATCTACATATAATATGAGAAATGCTACAGAGCTCCCACTCACTTTCTTGTAAACGCAAGCTTCTCCATAAGTCTGCATAAACCCAAACGCTTTGATCTTCTCATCAAAGCGAATGTTCCAACTCCGAGATGCTTGCACCAGCCCATAAATGGATTGCTGGAGTTTGCATACCTTGTTAGCATTCTCAGGATCGACAAAACCTTCCGGCTGCATCATATACATTTCTTCCTTAAGATAGCCGTTAAGGAATGCCGTTTTGACGTCCATTTGCCATATCTCATAATCATAGTATGCGGCAATTGCTAACATGATTCGGACGGACTTCAGCTTCGCTACGGGAGAGAAAGTCTCATCGTAGTCAACCCCTTGAACTTGTCAATAACCCTTAGCGACAAGTCGAGATTTATAGATGGTAACATTACCATCTGCGTCCGTCTTCTTCTTAAAGATCCATTTGTTTTCTATCGCTCGCCGATCATCGGGCAAGTCTGTCAAAGTCCACACTTTGTTTTCATACATGGATCCTATCTCGGATTGCATTGCTTCAAGCCATTTGTTGGAATCTGGGCCCGCCATTGCTTCTTCATAGTTCGAAGGTTCACCGTTGTTTAACAACATGATTTCCAGGACAGGGTTGCCATACCACTCTGGTGTGGAACGTGTCCTTGTGGACCTACGAAGTTCAGTAGTAACTTGATCCAAAGTACCTTGATCATCATCATTAATTTCCTCTCTAGTCGGTGCAAGCACCACAGGAACATCTTCCTGAGCTGCGCTACTTACCGGTTCAAGAGGTGGTACTTCATCAAGTTCCACTTTCCTCCCACTTACTTCTTTCGAGAGAAACTCTTTCTCCAGAAAGGACCCGTTCTTGGCAACAAAGATCTTGCCTTCCGATCTGAGGTAGAAGGTATACCCAATGGTTTCCTTAGGGTATCCTATGAAGACACATTTTTCCGACTTGGATTCGAGCTTTTCAGGTTGAAGTTTCTTGACATAAGCATCGCATCCCCAAACTTTTAGAAACGACAGCTTAGGTTTCTTCCCAAACCATAATTCATACGGTGTCGTCTCAACAGATTTAGACGGTGCCCTATTTAAAGTGAATGTAGCTGTCTCTAGAGCGTATCCCCAAAATGATAGTGGTAAATCGGTGAGTGACATCATAGATCGCACCATATCCAATAGAGTGCGATTACGACGCTCGGACACACTGTTACGCTGAGGTGTTCTAGGCGGCATGAGTTGTGAAAGGATTCCACATTTCCTTAAGTGCGTACCAAATTTGTGACTTAAATATTCTCCTCCATGATCTGATCGTAAGAACTTTATTTTTCGGTCACGTTGATTCTCTACCTCATTCTGAAATTCCTTGAACTTTTCAAAGGTCTCAGACTTGTGTTTCATCAAGTAGACATACCCATATCTACTTAAGTCATCAGTGAGAGTGAGAAAATAACGATAGCCACCGCGAGCCTCAACGCTCATTGGACCGCACACATCAGTATGTATAATTTCCAATAAGTTGGTTGCTCGCTCCATTGTTCCGGAGAACGGAGTCTTGGTCATTTTACCCATGAGGCATGGTTCGCACGTGTCAAATGATTCGAAATCAAGAGACTCCAAAAGTCCATCTGTATGGAGCTTCTTCATGCGTTTCACACCAATGTGACCAAGGCGGCAGTGCCACAGATATGTGGGACTATCATTATCAATCTTACATCTTTTGGTATTCACATTATGAATATGTGTAACATCACGTTCGAGATTCATTAAGAATAAACCATTGACCAGCGGGGCATGACCATAAAACATATCTCTAATATAAATAGAATAACCATTATTCTCGGATTTAAATGAGTAGTCATCTCGTATTAAACGAGATCCAGATACAATGTTCATGCTCAAAGTTGGCACTAAATAACAATTATTGAGGTTTAAAAGTAATCCCGTAGGTAAATGTAGAGGTAGCGTGCCGACGGCGATCACATCGACCTTGGAACCATTCCCGACGCGCATCGTCACCTCGTCCTTCACCAGTCTCCACTTATTCCGTAGCTCCTATTTTGAGTTACAAATATAAGCAACCGCACCGGTATCAAATACCCAGGAGCTACTACGAGTACTGGTAAGGTACACATCAATTACATGTATATCACATATACCTTTAGTGTTGCCGGCCTTTTTGTCCGCTAAGTATTTGGGGCAGTTCCGCTTCCAGTGTCTGCTTCCCTTGCAATAAAAGCACTCAGTCTCAGGTTTGGGTCCATTGTTTGGCTTCTTCCCGGCAACTGGCTTACTGGGCGCGGCAACTCCCTTGTCATCCTTCTTGAAGTTCTTCTTACCCTTGCCTTTCTTGAAACTAGTGGTTTTATTGACCACCAACACTTGATGTTCCTCTTTGATTTCCACCTCCGCTGATTTCAGAATTGAAAATACTTCAGGAATAGTTTTCACCATCCCCTGCATATTGTAGTTCATCACAAAGCTCTTGTAGCTAGGTGGGAGCGACTGAAGGATTCTGTCAATGACCGCCTCGTTCGGGAGGTTATTAATGTCCAGCTGGGACAAGCGGTTGTGCAACCCAGACATTTTGAGTATGTGCTCACTGACAGAACTATTTCCCTCCATCTTACAACCGTAGAACTTGTCGGAGACTTCGTATCTCTCGACTCGGGCATGATCTTGGAAAACCATTTTCAGCTCTTTGAACATCTCATATGCTCCATGTTGCTCAAAACGCTTTGTAGCCCCGGTTCTAAGCTGTAAAGCATGCCGCACTGAATGAGGGAGTAATCATCAGCATGCGACTGCCAAGCGTTCATAACTTCTTGGTTCTCTGGGATGGGTGCTTCACCTAGCGGTCCTTCTAGGACATATGCTTTCTTGGCAGCTATGAGGATGATCCTCAGGTTCCGGACCCAGTCTGTATAGTTGCTGCCATCATCTTTCAGCTTGGTTTTCTCTAGGAACGCATTGAAGTTGAGGTTGACATGAGCGTGGGCTATTTGATCTACAAGAAATTTTGCAAAGGTTTTTAGA
Organism: Triticum aestivum; assembly: GCF_018294505.1. Classification (NCBI taxonomy): domain Eukaryota; kingdom Viridiplantae; phylum Streptophyta; class Magnoliopsida; order Poales; family Poaceae; genus Triticum; species Triticum aestivum. Next base: position 120,049,102 of record NC_057804.1, read on the forward strand.
CTAAGTTCATGATAATTAAGTTCATCGAATCAAGTTATTTAATGAACTCCCACTCAGATTAGACATCCCTCTAGTCATCTAAGTGATACATGATCCGACTCAACTAGACCGTGTCCGATCATCACGTGAGACGGACTAGTCATCATCGGTGAACATCTCCATGTTGATCGTATCTTCCATACGACTCATGTTCGACCTTTCGGTCTCTTGTGTTCCGAGGCCATGTCTGTACATGCTAGGCTCGTCAAGTCAACCTAAGTGTTTTGCATGTGTAAATCTGTCTTACACCCGTTGTATGTGGATGTTGGAATATATCACACCCGATCATCACGTGGTGCTTCAAAACAACGAACTTCCGCAACGGCGCACAGTTAGGGGGAACACTTTCTTGAAATTATTATGAGGGATCATCTTATTTACTACCGTCGTTCTAAGCAAATAAGATGCAAAAACATGATAACATCACATGCAATCAAATAGTGACATGATATGGCCAATATCATATTGCTCCTTTGATCTCCATCTTCGGGGCGCCATGATCATCTTCGTCACCGGCATGACACCATGATCTCCATCATCGTGTCTCCATGAAGTTGTTCACCAACTATTACTTCTACTACTATGGCTAACGGTTTAGCAATAAAGTAAAGTAATTACATGGCGTTTAATCATTGACACGCAGGTCATACAATAATTAAGATAACTCCTATGGCTCCTGCCGGTTGTCATACTCATCGACATGCAAGTCGTGATTCCTATTACAAGAACATGATCAATCTCATACATCACATATATATCATTCATCACAACCCTTTTTGGCCATATCACATCACAAGGCATATGCTACAAAAACAAGTTAGACGTCCTCTAATTGTTGTTGTATGTTTTTACGTGGCTGCAATAGGGTTCTAGCAAGAACGTTTCTTACCTACGTAAAACCACAACGTGATATGCCAATTTCTATTTACCCTTCATAAGGACCCTTTTCATCGAATCCGATCCGACTAAAGTGGGAGAGACAGTCACCCGCTAGCCACCTTATGCAACTAGTGCATGTCAGTCGGTGGAACCTGTCTCACGTAAGCGTACGTGTAAGGTCGGTCCGGGCCGCTTCATCCCACGATGCCGCCGAAACAAGATAAGACTAGTAGTGGCAAGAAAATTGACAACATCTACGCCCACAAAAAGATTGTGTTCTACTTGTGCATAGAAACTACGCATAGACCTAGCTCATGATGCCACTATTGGGGAACGTTGTAGAAAATAAAAAAAATTCTACGCTTCACCAAGATCAATCTATGAGTTCATCTAGCAACGAGAGAGAGGAGTGCATCTACATACCCTTGTAGATCGCGAGCGGAAGCGTTCAAGAGAACGGGGTTGAGGGAGTCGTACTCGTCGTGATCCAAATCACCGAAGATCCTAGTGTCGAACGGACGGCACCTCCACGTTCAACACACGTACGGTTGGGGAAGACGTCTCCTCCTTATTGATCCAGCAAGGGAAAGGAGAGGTTGATGGAGATCCAGCAGCACGATGGTGTGGTGGTGGAAGTAGCGGCGATCTCGGTAGGGCTTCGCCAAGCTCAAGGAGAGGGAGAGGTGTTACGGGGGGAGAGGGAGGCGCCAGGGACTGGGGTGCGGCTGACCTTCCTCCCCCCTCTTTATATAGGGGCCCTGGGGGGCGCCGGCCCCCTAGAAATCTAATCTCAAGGGGGGGGGCGGCCAAGGGGGGGACTTGCCCCCCAAGTCAAGTGGGGCGCCCCCCACCCCTAGGGTTTCCAACCCTAGGCGTAGGGGGAGGCCCAAGGGGGGCGCACCAACCCACCTAGGGCTGGTTCCCTTCTCATTTCAGCCCATGTGGCCCTCCGGGATAGGTGGCCCCACCCGGTGGACCCCCGGGGCCCTTCCGGTGGTCCTGGTACAATACCGGTGACCCCCGAAACTTTCCCGGTGGCCGAAACTGGACTTCCTATATACAAATCTTCACCTTCGGACCATTCCGGAACTCCTCGTGACATCCGGGATCTCATCCGGGACTCCGAACAACTTTTGGGTTACCGCATACTAATATCTCTACAACCCTAGCATCACCGAACCTTAAGTGTGTAGACCCTATGGGTTCGGGAATCATGCAGACATGATCGAGACAGCTCTCCGGCCAATAACCAACAGCAGGATCTGGATACCCATGTTGGCTCCCACATGTTCCATGATGATCTCATCGAATGAACCACGATGTCAAGGATTCAGGTAATCCCATATACAATTCCCTTTGTCAATCGATACGTTAGTTGCCCGAGATTCGATCATCGGTATCTCAATACCTCGTTCAATCTCGTTACCGGCAAGTCACTTTACTCGTACCATAATACATGATCCCATGACCAAACACTTGGTCACATTGAGCTCATTATGATGATGCATTACCGAGTGGGCCCAGAGATACCTCTCCGTCATACGGAGTGACAAATCCCAGTCTCGATCCGTGTCAACCCAACAGATACTTTCGGGGATACCTATAGTATACCTTTATAGTCACCCAGTTACGTTGTGACGTTTGGTACACCCAAAGCACTCCTACGGCATCCGGGAGTTACACGATCTCATGGTCTAAGGAAATGATACTTGACATTGGAAAAGCTCTAGCAAACAAACTACACGATCTTGTGCTATGCTTAGGATTGGGTCTTGTCCATCACATCATTCTCCTAATGATGTGATCCCGTTATCAATGAAATCCAATGTCCATAGTCAGGAAACCATGACTATCTGTTGATCAACGAGCTAGTCAACTAGAGGCTCACTAGGGACATGTTGTGGTCTATGTATTCACACATGTATTACGATTTCCGGATAACACAATTATAGCATGAACAATAGACAATTATCATGAACAAGGAAATATAATATTAAGCATTTTATTATTGCCTCTAGGGCATATTTCCAACACTTTCGCCCTGGGTGCGTCCCCCTGCTGAGGTGGATTCCCATCTGCTGCGGCCGTGGTCTTCGCGAGCTCTTCTTGGCCTTGTGCTGCTGCGGTCGGGGTCGCGACCGATGCGGTCTTGACCCGGCGCTCCTCCCGAACCGCCACCAGGGTTGCGCTGGCGGAGTAGGGTGTGGCTGCAAGGTAGAGTACCAAGGGCTCCTGAGGGCGTGGAGCCACCATCACCGAAGGGCTGGTCAGGTACTTCTTGAGATCTTGGAATGCTTTGTCGGCCTCTTCAGTCCATTCGAACGGGCCCTTCTTCTTCATCAGCTTGAAGAAGGGCAGGGCTCGTTCTCCCAGCTTAGAGATAAAGCGTCCCAACGTGGTTACTCGCCCGGTGAGCTTCTATATTTCTCTGAGGGTCTTCGGCGGACTCATGTCTTCAACTGCCTTGACCTTCTCTGGGTTAGCCTCGATACCTCTGTGGGACACGAGGAAGCCCAAAAGCTAGCCATAAGGGACTCCGAACATGCACTTCTCCGGGTTAAGCCGCAGGTCCACTTTGCGAAGGTTCGCGAAGGTTTCTTCCAGGTCCTGTATCAGGGTCTTCGCCTCCAGAGACTTCACCACGATGTCGTCGACGTAGGCCTCGGCGTTTCTTCCGAGCTACCGGCCCAAGGCGATGTGCATCAGTCGCTGAAAGGTTGCACCCGCGTTGCGCAATCCGAACGGCATGCAGGTATAGCAATATACTCCGCACGGGGTCAGGAAAGGCCATTTTCTCCACATCTTCTACCACCACCTTGATTTGGTGATAGCCCGAGAAGGCATCCAGGAAGCACAACAGGTCGCACTCGGCGGTGGAATCGACGATTTGGTCGATGCGAGGGAGCGAGAATGGATCCTAGGGGCAGGCCTTGTTGAGGTTGGTGAAGTCGACGCACATGCGCTCCTTTCCTCCCTTTTTTGGCACAACAACAGGGTTGGCCAGCCATTCAGGATAGCGAACTTCGCGAATGACACCTGCAGCCTCCAACTTGCGGGTTTCTTGGACGATGAAGGCCTGCTTCTCGGTGGACTGTCGCCTTGCCTTCTGCTTCATGGGACGCACGTTGGGGCACACATTCAGATGATGCTCAATCACCTCTCTTGGAACCCCTGCTAGCTGATCAGGTTCCCACGCAAACACCTCCTTGTTTACGCGCAGAAATTTCACCAAGGCCTCTTCCTGTTCAAGGCGGAGACCAAGCAAGTACCAGTCGGTGAAGATGGATCCTCTGGCGCCACCTTCACCATAGGCGCCTGCGAGCCGCCCAGGAGAGCTGCGACGATCGGGGGCGCCGGCGCAGCATAATGGGCGAGGAAGAGGCTGCGCAACTCCTCCCAGGAGGCCACAGAAGCCTCTGGCACGTGGAGCAACCACATGCGCGAGACGCCAGTGAGGGCCATGGGCAGCCAGTTAGCCATGACCCTGTCGTCGCCCCCAGCCTCGAGGACGGCCTCCTCATATGCCAACAGGAAAACCAGCGGATCAGCCGTGTCATCGTATTGCGGCGGCATGTCTCACTTGAACTTGTTCGGCCACTGCACTTGTTGCAAGGCGGGGACCAGGGCTCGGAGCCCTCTGGTCCCCGCGCCGGCATCGACAGCCGGAGCAGGCGGCGCGTTGCCCGCCATGAGGGCGGAGCGCGGTGCTGATGGAGAGCGGGTCGACGGAAGGGAGAGCTTCGGTGCACCCCTACCTGGCGCGCCAAATGTCGGATCTGGGGTTCCGGCAGACCCTTGAGGTTCGAACTCTGGGTTGCGCACGAAGATCTTCCCCCTACCAATCCACGTCCAATCGCCTCGCGAGAATCTAAGCTAAATCGATGAACAGCACGAGGGACACGAGATTTATACTAGTTTGGGCCACCGTTGTGGTGTAATACCCTACTCCAGTGTGTGGTGTGGTGGATTGCCTCGGGGGCTGATGATGAACAGTACAGGGGAAGAACAACCTCGCGAGAGGTGTTCTTGAGCTGATGTGGTGTTCTCGTAGGGAAGGATTCGATCTTCCTCTACTGTGGTGGCTATCCCAATTTATAGAGGCATGGTCCTCTTCCCAAATATTGAGCGGGAAGGGAGCCAACAACGGCCATTTCAAAGGGGAACATCTAGTACAAGTTATCCTGACTAAAGTTGGTCTTCGGCTGCCAAACGCACTGGCGATGACGCCGTCTTGGGCTCCATGGTGACCTCCATCCTACCGCTCTACTAGTCATGGTCTCGTTGCACCGAAATGGTAACCTTTGCCTGATGCCTCGGTACCCCATGCATGTGCTTTCCCCCTTTGCACCAAAGAGGAAACAAGGACACTGCACGGGCCGGCGCCCGCCTGGCGCCCGCCTGGTCTCGATCGTCATGGCTTGCATCACGGGCACCTCGCGAGGTACCCTTGCCTTGATCTCTCCGCCTCCTCGCGAGCCTGCCTGGTGAGGTCGCTCCTGAGGAAGCCTTGCGTCGTTCACCCCGCGAGGCTTGGCCCCTCGCGAGGGTCTTGAGTTGTGTTGATGAAGATGGGCCGTACTGGGCCACCACTTGAGCCACGTCGCAGGCCGCAGACAGGCAAGTCTGGGGACCCCCGTTCCCAGGACGCTGACACCGGCGGCTAGGGTTTTGTCCCCGCCCGAGTCACCCGAATGGGGGGCGGCGCAGGGGGCGAGGGAGGAAGGACGACAGTGGTTGTCTGGAAAATTATACAGAGGCCCTTAGACAACACTTACTAGCAAGTCTAAATACCACATGTGTTAGGAAGCACGTCTCGAACAGCCAGGGCGACACCATTTGCAACCACACTCGTTAATACACCATTCGCTACGCTCCGCTTCGGTCCAAGCCTACGGGCGACGGGCCTCACTCCGCTCGCTCGTCAGAAATTAGCCTTTTTCTTCGTACTTGAATTTGGAGCATAACATAACACACAATGCACACCTCCCACTCAAATGAGTGTATTAATGAGTTGCTCGACTTGTTAAGCTCGTGAAAGTTAAGGCTCGCCTCGTTAAGCTTATTAAGCTTAAAAACTTGTCAAGTTAAATAAAAATATTTGTTGTGTTTCACTAATGATCTAAAACGAGCTGCTCGTGAAATTTATTAGCTTGTTTATCAAGCTTAACAAGCTGAGATCAATGATTGGCTATGTTCATTAAGAAGTGTACGTGAGTTTAACGAGCCGAGCTATTGAATGCTCGTTAAGCTCGTGAGCTATCGAGTGCTAGTTAAGTTCGCGATCTATGAGCTTTTGGTTCACCCTCTCATCCTCTACACCCGCTCGCAAACACTCATCCTTATTTCTTCTAACAATTATAGCTTGCAAACGATCTTATGTTATGGGACGGAGGGAGTATTAGTGTGATCGTGTTTCCTGTATTATTGTTCAACTGGTTTTTGAGGTTCAGTAAAAAAAATTATACATGCCCTACCCACACTATATTTATCCGGTTCTGACTATATCATATCTTCCATATTTCATTCCACATGGCTTGAAATAAGTGGATAGTTATCTCAAAAAACAATCAACAACTCAAAAAAATATTCATCCCACCGTAAGGGAGCAGCAGATACATAGAAAATATTTTGCCATCAAACAGTGCCTAAATGCGTGTTTTCCCCAGAAGTATCTGACGCTATTATGGCGACATGCTGACGCAGATCGAGCGGTCCAACTTCACAATTGAGCACGTACTCCTACCGAACTCCGATTTGGACTTGACACTGTGCAGTGCAGTTGCTCAATCCTATCAGCCAGAACAGCTGGCCGCACATGCACGCAAAAGTATCTCATGGATCAATGGATCGATCCTGTCCACCCGGGCATCTCATGCTTCGAGAACCATCGGCCCCGCTCGCGCACCAACCTGTCACGATGAAGAGCACTTTCTACAAAACATCTCGATCTCACCTACCTACGCCATGCAATTCTTATACACCTTGGAACGGCGCGTAAGTCGGCCAGTACTTGCGCGCCATGGCCATCCACCACAGCGTGCAGCTGATGGCACTGGCCTCTCTGGCGCTCGTCGCCGCGGTGGCTCCAGCCACGACGCACCTCCGCTTCTACATGCACGACATCGTGACGGCGGTGGCGCCGAGCGCGGCCACGGCGGTGCGCGTCGTCAGGGGCCTGACGCCGCTGCCCAACGACCCCACCAACCGCTTCGGCGACATGTACACCATCGACGACGCTCTCACCGAGGGGCCCGGCGCGGCGTCGCCGGTCATCGGGAGGGCGCAGGGGTTCTACCTCTTCGCGTCGCAGACGGACGTCGCGCTGCTGCTCAGCGCCAACATGCTCTTCACGGCGGGGAAGCACAACGGCAGCACCGTCGCCGTGTTCGCCAGGGACGCCATCCTCGACACCGTCAGGGAGCTGCCGGTTGTCGGCGGCACCGGCGCCTTCCGAGGGGCTGCTGGATACGGCCTGCTTCGGACGAATACGTACAACGCCACCACCAACAACGCCGTGCTCCAGATCGACATGTACCTGCACGTGTAGGCACCCCGCGCGCACGTACATTGATTAGCAACAAATACCTGCACGCACGTTCCGAGGATCCCGCCGAATCGGCTGCCACTTGCCCAGCGTGCGTCTATGTGACGACCCCGATTCGACCGTACACCAATCATACATGCAAATATGTACGATCAAGATCAGGGACTCACGGGAAAATATCACAACATAACTCTAGACACAAATAAAATAATACAAGCTTTATATTACAAGCCAGGGGCCTCGAGGGCTCAAATACATAGCTCGATATACAAGAGTCAGCGGAAGCAACAATATCTAAGCACAGACATAAGTTAAACAAGGATGCCTTAAGAAGGCTAGCACAAAAGCAACACGATCGAAGAGGCAAGGCCTCCTGCCTGGGACCTCCTAACTACTCTTGGTCGTCGACGGCCTCCACGTAGTAGCATCCATCAGCGGTGGCATTTAGCTCCAAGGGTTCACCATCTGGTTGCATCAACCGGAAAGAAGAACGAAGTGGAAAAAAGGGGTAGCAAAGCAACCGTGAGTACTCATCCAAAGTACTCGCAAGCATCAGATCTATACTAAGTATGCATTTGTATAAAATGGAAGGGTTGTATCTATGGACTGAACTGCAGAATGCCAGAATAGAGGGGGAAAGCCTAGCCTATCGAAGACTAGCATCTTCACGCAGCTCTGAGCATCTTGCAGCATGTAGAAGAGTAAAGAATAGCAGTTTATATTTAACAAGCATGTTGTAACATTAAGGTCCAGAGATCCTTCCTCGACTCCCTGCGAGAAAGCAATCCCGGAGCCACATATCTCAAGTATCCATTTGTAGTTGTATAAGATTAGGATATAAGTCTGAACATCCGTTACCATGGACACGGCTATTAATAGATAATCTTCCCTGCATGGGTGCACCACGTTTTCCAACACGCTCGATCACTCTGGCCGGACACACCTTTCTAGGGTCAATGCCCGCCCTCGGAAGATCAACACGTCGCCGCCCGACCTAGGCTCAGCAGAGAGGTCACCGCCGGTCTACATCCTAAGCACTCCGGGGTCTGGGCCCATCGCCCGTTGCACTCCAGATCGTTGTGCGCAAGGGGATACCAGCACCACCCGAGAAGTGGATGGCACGATCCGGCCCGGACACAATGCTGAACTGGACGTCTGACAAAGCTTCGGCTGATACGGCGACGTCGAGGCCCATATCTATTCTCGCGTGGTGGTTAGTGCGTAAAGGCCAGAGGCCAACTCAGAACAAATACCCAAACCATAGTGTATTATTAACTTGCGGAGACGAGCAGAGACTCACAATTGAAAGTGACCCCGTCGCCCCGTCTCGTGGACTTATGACAAGGGCTCAGAATGCCCGGCCGTGCCACGTCATAATCTTGCGGGTGCTCTCCGGGGCCGCCCGACTTCCACCAAGGTCTCAAGGAAAGTCAAGGTAACTGTGTGTCCAAACATCAAGGGGAAAACCCGAGGAATCACCCACCGAGGATTCCACTCAATGTAATCATCAAGGTGAACGTAAGAGGGACCACCCTCGAGGTTCACGCTTGAGGTGTTGAACGACTGAGCCGTATCGGGAATGGTGAAAGAGGAAATCACCTTGGATGACCATGACCGAATAGCTAAACTATAGAATTGACATCGGGAGTGCGTTATGAGGGATCACCCTCGACACTCGATAGTAGCTCTGCAGAGTCGAGCAACTAAAGGGGCGTGATTTGATGTGAGGTGTCGGGCTCTGGTCGTCGATCATGTCGATCGAGTCGTCGATGATGAAGCAGGGGCAACAAGGAAAAATACTGGGGGTCACTGATGGATCACTAACCAACCTATACTAAGCAGTTTAGGATAAGAAGGTAAGGTACAATGAGCAGGTTACAAAAGCAGGCTATGCATCAGAATAGGAGCAAACAATAACAGTAGCAAAATCTAATGCAATCATGAGAGTATAGAATGGGCGATATTGGGATGATCAAAGGAGGGGCTTGCCTGGTTGCTCAGACAAGAAGAAGGGCTCGTCGTCGACGTAGTTGATCACAGCGGCATCAGCGGCAGTCTCGGGGTCTACCGGAGAGAAGAGGGGGAAGAAACAGTAAATACACGCAAACATAAGCACAACAATATAATAAGTGATGCTAGAGGTGTTCTAACGCGGCGCTAGGTGATACTGGCGAAGGGGGAATCATCCGGGAAGGTTTTCCCGGTTCCGGACATCTGTCAGACAGATGAACCGGAGGGGAAAAGTTCAACATTTGTTATGCTAGGGACGTGTGGCGGACGAATGGATCGCGTATTCAGATTCGTCTCATCGTTCTGAGCAACTTTCATGTAGAAAACTTTTTCATCCGAACTACGGTTATTTTTCTATGAATTTTCAAAGGTTTTTAGACATTTGCTCGCATTTATTTTATTATCTAATTCAACATTAATCAGAACAGTAGTGGATGACGTCAGCATGACGTAGAGGTGATGTCAGCAGTCAACAGGACGGTTGACTGGGGTCAAACCTGACCTGTGGGTCCAGTGGGACCCACATGCCAGCCTCACAGTAGATTCATTAGGTTTTAGATAAACTATTTAGGATTAATTAAGGGTGGAGCCTACTGGTCAGTGAGTAATTAGTGATTTAATTAGCTAATTAATTCATTTACTGATTTAGTTATTTAAAAAAACATTTTACCGGGTGGGACCCACATGTCATGGAAACAGGGCCAACCAAGTCAGCGTTGGCTGGGTCAACCGGGCCAAGGGGGAACCAGGTTCAGTGGCTGGGTGGTGGGGGCCGCGTCGCCACATCGGCTCGAGTTAGTTCGGCGGCCAGAGTGCGCCGGCGAGGCCGAACGGTGGCGACAACTCCGGCGAGCCCGGATCTCGCGTACGAGTGGCCATCTGCCGCGTTTTCGGGTGCGTTGGAAAGTTGAGGGTGGGCCGCATCGGATGGTGGCAGTAGCGAGGCCGGGGACGCAGCATAGCTATGGCGGCGAGCACATCGGCGCACGACCGGAATCGGTCGCGAGAGGAAAACGGCAAAGCGGGCGCGTTCAACCAAAAGGCTAGGCCAGAAGGCATTTACGCGCATGGGCGAGCACGATGAGCAGCTGCGCATGACCATTTGGTCGTCGAACGGCTGCCGGCGACGAGGTTGCGGGGTGGCGAGCTCGGGTGAATCGGGATCGGGCACTAGCGGTCGAAAACGACAGCGAGGAAAAGGGTGAGAGGGAGGTGGAGCTCACTGTGAGAGCGTAGGGTCTGGGCAGTGGGCGCGGGGAGAACCGGTGGAGCAGGTCGACGGCGCGGTCGCGCGGTGGCCGGAGGAGAGGACGATGACGACGTGGCACCTACGGGGTACCCCGACTCCAACCGAATGCATCAGGGGAAGGGGAGGACGCGCGGAGCTTGCGGTTGCAGTCAGCGGTCGCGGGGCCGCTGATGGCCGGGGAAATGATGGAGCCGCGGCGGCGATGGCGTTCGGTGAGGGGGGAGAGAAGGGGATCTAGGGGAGAGGGAGAGCCATTGAGAGGGGAGAGGTGGAGGGAAGAATATCTGCGCGGGGTGAGGGAGGGCTAACGAGGCCGGAGGGGGCTCAGCCTTATCCCCTCGGCGAGGCGGTTGGGCGGCGACCGTGCGGGCGAACGCCTCGGTCGGGTGAACGGGAGGAAGGGGACGACTACGGGGAGTGGGCTGGGCTAGGCCAGGGAGGCGCGGAGTGGGCTGGCTGGGTGTGGGCCGAGGTCCACGGGGGAGGGGAGGCCTTTTCTATTTTTATTTTTATTTTGCACTTTGTTTTATTTTATTTTTGTGCACTAAACACTTTACAAAAAGAAAACAAAAAGAATGTTGGTTCACCATCATAAATAAGAAGTGAATATTTGTCACATGATCAACATTTTAGTTTTCATGTTCGAAAATTTTGAATTTTGGACTTTGATTTGAATTTGAAATTTGAACCGGTTTCGAACCAACGCAAGTTTAACAACAGCAGTCATGATGACGTGACACCATTAGCAAGGAATTACTGTAGCTTAATTATCCGGGCATCACAATTCTCCTCCACTACAAGAAATCTCGTCCCGAGATTTAAGGGGTAGAGTAAGGGGGAAAGACTCGAAAAGGACGAGGCTCAACACAAGATAGGTACCTGGGGGCTATCTCGCTACATGGCATAGAGGCATCTCTCAAGTTGAAATTCAAGAAAGTCATCGAGAGCAAGGTAAGGAGGAGCAATAAGAAGCTTCAAGCGGATGGACAATCGTTTGATGTCTGAAACAGAGTGTGAAAGGGGTCCAGCGCATCGATGCATCTGATAGCAGAACAGATCACAAGAAGGTGGCTCGTGAATTACATACAAAGCCAAGCGTGAGGAGCAACTTAGGAAGACAAAGATGTACAGGAGAGTCAGGTTTCGTTCCTATGGAACCGTGGGTTATGGGCCCACCATGTGGGTTAAAAGCAAGAAGGCGTTGCATTTTGCACGGTCATGATAGCAAGGCAGGTCAGAGAACAACCTGTCAGTTATGTTGGCAACAACGTTGGTACCAAGGGCGAGGGACGAAGAGAACCATTTTCCTGCTCGTTAAGACGAGGCGGACCAATAGGCAAGGTTCTCGTCCATCGGTGGCTACTGGAATGTCATCAACAATAGTAACAAGGTCTTACTGACAGAGTTTGTACACCGAGGTGTTTACATAAGCAAGGAATTATCACTGCTTAGGTATGATAGGTTACCCAGAAAGGTTGAACAAAACAATGGAAAGGAAAGTGTAGACTCAAATCAGTTATCGGTGTTCTCGAGTGTCTAACAACTCAGAACCCGTGGAAAATTTGAATCGGCGAGAAATAATAGTTGATGAAGAACTCACAAGAAGTTATGTAGTTTCGTGATAATCTCGAGATACTAGAGGGTAATACTCGAAGGTAGAACCGGATAAAGGTTGGATAGATGAGAAGATCTGCAGAGGACAAGTACTTTAACTTGTCCGAGAACTGAGATCAAAGAAGAACAATCTGGTCGGAACAACGGTTGCAAAGGACCAAACATAGATACAAGATGAACTTATCAAAAAGGGGATTATTATTATTTCTAGAAGCTTCCATGATAAGTTCCACATCAGGTCCATGGGCATGAACACAAAGGTTCAAGGTCGACTCCCACTTCTCTAATGCACAACTTTCCATTCACCTCTCGCCTTCGAAGAAGTTGTAGCGTTAAAATTTTACCTGGCGAAAAGCCAATAGAGTATAACCTGCATAACTTTTGAGTTCATCCGGATTTAGGGAAGACATAGAGTCAACCCATCGGGGCATCTTAGGAACAAATTCCACAAACATTAGGAATAAATAACTCAAGCTCGAAAGCAGAGCATGGTTGACAAAAGCAGGGGATACAATTTACCAAAGGCATTATGTATCCGGGGAAAGGCTCGCAAGGTTACTGAATAAGAAGGACGTTGTCGGATAAAACCCAACAAAAGACCTGGAGGTCCACAATGGATCTGATGTGAGTATCGGTACTCAACGATAAGAAGAAAGAATGCAAGAGGTCAGGTTATAGAAACAACTAACTAATTCAAAGCTCAAATGCAAAGGAATATTTCCATAATGGGGGATCAGATGCAGAGGCTCTGCTCAAAGACAAGTAAGTAGAATAGACATAGATCGATAATCAATCAAGGTTTGATTTGTCGAACACCAGCTCATGTCCGGAGTGATGTCTAAACCAACGGGAGAATTTTAAATAGGACTAATGATCGCGAGCATTCGCAAACGAATCGAATCAAATGCTCAAAATTATGATGACAAAGGATGCTAATGAGTATTGCTAGACAAATGGAAGTAACCATAATGCAAGCAGATAAACATTAGCAGAGCAATAGTTGGAGAGGATTATCGAAAGGTCGGATGGTATTCCAAGTATCTTATGAAGCATAAGAATAACTGGGGTGAATGGATACTCGATAAGAGAGAGTAATTATCTGTAGGGGTATTCGTGCGGCAAGGAACTGCTGGGCAGTAAGCATAAAGGATCCGCTGAACATCGAAGAGTATTTCAGGACATCTTGTAATAACAAGAGCAACTGGGGATGAAGGTATGAACTACAACATAGGTAGTTACGCATAAGGATTTATCGGTGGTAGGAATCGCATCGGCTAAGGGTACAAGGGTCTCGAGGAAAGCATCGGAGAGTATCTTCAAAATCTTCTAGTGAAGCGGGCCATCATCTGGAATGAAGGGGCTCTCCGGGAGAAAGTATTTACGAGAACCTAGAGTTAGAGTTAACAAAATCACTTAACCCGAATAGAAGAGAAGTCAGATTCCCAGAGTATAGACAAGAAATAAAAGATCCTAATACCACCCAATTGGTGATGTGGGCTCGTAAGCCACACAACCATGTTAGTAAATCGGTTTTTCAAAGACTAGACTCAACTTCGGCCAAGGAGTTGGAAAGGGGATCCTACAGGCAGTCGGCTCTGATACCAACTTGTGACGCCCCCGATTCGACCGTACACTAATCATACACGCAAATGTGTACGATCAAGATCAGGGACTCACGGGAAGATATCACAACACAACTCTAGACACAAATAAAATAATACAAGCTTTATATTACAAGCCAGGGGCCTCGAGGGCTCGAATACATAGCTCGATACACAAGAGTCAGCGGAAGAAACAATATCTGAGCACAGACATAAGTTAAACAAGGGTGCCTTAAGAAGGCCAGCACAAAAGCAACACGATCGAAGAGGCAAGGCCTCCTGCCTGGGACCTCCTAACTACTCCTGGTCGTCGACGGCCTCCATGTAGTAGCATCCATCAGCGGTGGCATCTGGCTCCAAGGGTCCACCATCTGGTTGCATCAACCAGAAAGAAGAACGAAGGGGGAAAAAGGGGTAGCAAGCAACCGTGAGTACTCATCCAAAGTACTCGCAAGCATCAGATCTATACTAAGTATGCATTTGTATAAAATGGAAGGGTTGTATCTATGGACTGAACTGCAGAATGCCAGAATAGAGGGGGAAAGCCTAGCCTATCGAAGACTAGCATCTTCACGCAGCTCTGAGCATCTTGCAGCATGTAGAAGAGTAAAGAATAGCAGTTTATATTTAACAAGCATGTTGTAACATTAAGGCCCAGAGATCCTTCCTCGACTCCCTGCGAGAAAGCAATCCCGGAGCCACATATCTCAAGTATCCATTTGTAGTTGTATAAGATCAGGATATAAGTCTGAACATCCGTTACCATGGACACGGCTATTAATAGATAATCTTCCCTGCATGGGTGCACCACGTTTTCCAACACGCTCGATCACTCTTGCCGGACACACCTTTCTAGGGTCAATGCCCGCCCTCGGAAGATCAACACGTCGCCGCCCGACCTAGGCTCAGCAGAGAGGTCCCCGCCGGTCTACATCCTAAGCACTCCGGGGTCTGGGCCCATCGCCTGTTGCACTCCGGATCATTGTGCGCAAGGGGATACCAGCACCACCCGAGAAGTGGATGGCACGATCCGGCCCGGACACAATGCTGAACTGGACGTCTGACAAAGCTTCGGCTGATACGGCGACGTCGAGGCCCATATCTATTCTCGCGTGGTGGTTAGTGCGTAAAGGCCGGAGGCCAACTCAGAACAAATACCCAAACCATAGTGCATTATTAGCTTGCGGAGACGAGCAGAGACTCACGATCGAAAGTGACCCCGTCGCCCCATCTCGTGGACTTACGACAAGGGCTCAGAATGCCCGGCCGTGCCACGTCATAATCTTGCGGGTGCTCTCCAGGCCCGCCCGACTTCCACCAAGGTCTCAAGTAAAGTCAAGGTAACTGTGTGTCCAAACATCAAGGGGAAAACCCGAGGAATCACCCACGGAGGATTCCACTCAATGTAATCATCAAGGTGAACGTAAGAGGGACCACCCTCGAGGTTCACGCTTGAGGTGTTGAACGACTGAGCCGTATCGGGAATGGTGAAAGAGGAAATCACCCTCGATGACCACGACCGAATAGCTACACTACAGAATTATCATCAGGAGTGCGTTATGAGGGATCACCCTCGATACTCGATAGTAGCTCTGCAGAGTCGAGCAACTAAAGGGGCGTGATTTGATGTGAGGTGTCGGGCTCTGGTCGTCGATCATGTCGATCGAGTCGTCGATGATGAAGCAGGGGCAACAAGGAAAATATTGGGGGTCAGATGGATCACTAACCAACCTATACTAAGCAGTTTAGGATAAGCAGGTAAGGTACAATGAGTAGGTTACAAAAGCAGGCTATGCATCAGAATAGGAGCAAGCAATAATAGTAGCAAAATCTAATGCAAGCATGAGAGTATAGAATGGGCGATATCGCGATGATCAAAGGAGGGGCTTGCCTGGTTGCTCAGACAAGAAGAAGGGGTCGTCGTCGACGTAGTTGATCACAGCGGCATCAGCGGCAGTCTCGGGGTCTACCGGAGAGAAGAGGGGGAAGAAACAGTAAATACACGCAAACATAAGCACAACAAGATAATAAGTGATGCTAGAGGTGTTCTAACGCGGCGCTAGGCGATACTGGCGAAGGGGGAATCATCCGGGAAGGTTTTCCCGGTTCCGGACGTCCGTCAGACAAATGAACCGGAGGGGAAAAGTTCAACATTTGTTATGCTAGGGACGTGTGGCGGATGAATGGATCACGTATTCAAATTCGTCTCGTCGTTCTGAGCAACTTTCATGTAGAAAACTTTTTCATCCGAACTACGGTTATTTTTCTATGAATTTTCAAAGGTTTTTAGACATTTGCTCGCATTTATTTTATTATCTAATTCAACATTAATCAGAACAGTAGTGGATGACGTCAGCATGACGTAGAGGTGATGTCAGCAGTCAACAGGACGGTTGACTGGGGTCACCTGACCTGTGGGTCCAGTGGGACCCACATGCCAGCCTCACAGTAGATTCATTAGGTTTTAAATTAACTATTTAGTATTAATTAAGGGTGGAGCCTACTGGTCAGTGAGTGATTAGTGATTTAATTAGCTAATTAATTCATTTACTGATTTAGTTATTTAAAGAACATTTTAACGGGCGGGACCCACATGTCATGGAAACAGGGCCAGCCAAGTCAGCGTTGACTGGGTCAACCGGGCCAAGGGGGAACCAGGTTCAGTGGCTGAGCGGTGGGGCCTGCGGCGCCACGTCGGCTCGAGTTAGTTCGGCCGCCGGAGTGCGCCGGCGAGGCCGAACGGCAGCGACAACTCCGGCGAGCCCGGATCTCGCGTACGAGTGGCCATCTGCCGCATTTTCGGGTGCGTTGGAAAGCTGAGGGTGGGCCGCATCGGATGGCGGGAGTAGCGAGGCCGGGGACGCAGCATAGCTACGGCGGCGAGCACATCGACGCACGGCCGGAATCGGTCGCGAGAGGAAAACGGCAAAGCGGGCGCGTTCAACCAAAAGGCTAGGCCAGAAGGCATTTACGCGCGTGGGCGAGCACGATGAGCAGGTGCGCATGACCATTTGGTCGTCGGACGGCTGCCGGCGACGAGGTTGCACGATGGCGAGCTCGGGCGAGTCGAGATCGGGCACTAGCGGTCGAAAACGACGGCGAGGAAAAGGGGGAGAGGGAGGTGGAGCTCACTGTGAGAGCGTAGGGTCTGGGCAGTGGGCGCGGGGAGAACCGATGGAGCAGGTCGACGGCGCAGTCGCGCGATGGCCGGAGGAGAGGACGATGACGACGTGGCACCTACGGGGTACCCCGACTCCAACCGAACGCGTCAGGGGAAGGGGAGGACGCTGGCGGAGCTTGCGGTTGCAGTCAGCGGTCGCGGGGCCGCTGATGGCCGGGGAAACGACGGAGCCGCGGCGGCGATGGCGTTCGGTGAGGGGGGAGAGAAGGGGATCTGGGGGAGAGGGAGAGCCATTGAGAGGGAAGAGGTGGAGGGAAAAATATCTGCGCGGGGTGAGGGAGGGCTGACGAGGCCGGAGGGGGCTCAGCCTTATCCCCTCGGCGAGGCGGTCGGGAGGCGACCGTGCGGGCGAACGCCTCGGTCTGGTGAACAGGGGGAAGGGGACGACTACGGGGGAGTGGGCTGGGCTAGGCCAGGGAGGCGCGGGGTGGGCTGGCTGGGTGTGGGCGGAGGTCCACGGGGGAGGGGAGGCCTTTTCTATTTTTATTTTTATTTTGCACTTTGTTTTATTTTATTTTTGTGCACTAAACACTTTACAAAAAGAAAACAAAAAAATGTTGGTTCACCATCATAAATAAGAAGTGAATATTTGTCACATGATCAAGATTTTAGTTTTCATGTTTGAAAATTTTGAATTTTGGACTTTGATTTAAATTTTAAATTTGAACCAGTTTCGAACCAACACAAGTTTAACAACAGCAGTCATGATGACATGGCACCATTAGTAAGGAATTACTATAACTTAATTATCCGGGCATCACAGTCTTGAAGCTCGTACCCGTCCCGACGGGCCGTGTACGCCCGTCCGTATGTGCGTGGAGGTGGTAATTCTTTTGCTACAACTAGTTAGCGCGCACGTGCAAATGCACGTCACAACTAATATTACATACATATGCGAGAATTAACCGACATAGATATTGTGATTGCACTAAAAAGTATTACAAATCAATAAAATGCTTTGATGTAGCACCCTACACAAAGAGCCATAAAAATATTATTTTATCAGTATTTCTTAATACTTGTGATCATTGTCAGATACTCAAATAACATTATTATCTCAGTATTTCTTAATAGCCTAATTAGTTCTCATACAATATCCAAAATGTTGTGTGCATCTTCACTGTCGATGTAGCAGGCATCACCTTGTGACTGGAGTAATGCCTCGCTATAATTTATAGGGGACAAGGTTGAGTAGCTTCAAGAACCTATAATAACCCTGCGCATGAAGCAACAGAAAATAGCACAAGTGGAGAGGCACTACCATTGGAGGCCTAAGTGTTGATGCACTACTTTAAACTGGGTGGAGTAGAATGAAAATTGAGGTATTAGGCTGCGCTAGCATGTCATTAGGTGCAATGCATGTTTATGTAGTTATCAATTATATTTCTAGGATCAAGAAATTTCATAATTGAGGAAAATTTTATTCATATTTAAGAACCTATATAAAAATTTGCATAAGAAAGGTTGCCAAACAAACACTGAGGACTACTTCAGGATGCAACAGATTCCCATGCCCACTACACACTACAAAACCATCTCCACCACACGCAGCTAGCCACAACCTTGCCAACTTGCCGTTGTGCCTTTTCTCCAGAAACCATTCAGTCTTGTCTATTTACCTTGCTGCTGATCAATCAATAATAATAAAATGATTTGACCTTTCAAAGAAAAGAGTCACCACCAATACAAAATGTATATAATATATTTCTCATACATATGCTAAGCTATGGAAATCCACCAAACTAATGCACAACATGTGCATGCTGCTTCTCACCGCAAGTACCAGCCAACAAAATTCAGTCTTTGTACAGGCAATCTGATAACAAGGTGCAGTCTGATAAATGCAACCTGAATGCATTATGCACCAGTATTATCTGAGAACATGAAGCTGGTCGCAAATCTTATCCTAAAATATAAAAGAAGCATCCCTTATTAAATAACTTCAATGGTACAGCAAGACTGTTTCCAATTGAGATAAACATATTAACATTTCAAATAAAGTTAATTTGTAACTCCAGAAATAAAAAGCTGAAATTAGCATCAACACTGACCGTCTTAATGTATACTGTCTATATACAATGTTAATGCTTAAGTAGGTATTTCTTGGCTGTAAACTCTAATATGTTTGATGGTAGACATATTCATGCTCATAAATGAGAATAACAAAACAATATGTACATTACAGAGACTGGTCCTGTTTCTTGCAAGTTAGGAAGTGAACAAAATAAGAGTAACTAATTTTCTAAATCTGAGCACCTCACCTTTGACTAAAAGGAACACATGAATCAACATAGTAAATCGATGAAAGCCTGCAGCAAACCAAACCGAGACACCCCCTCCGTGAATATATAGAAAATGAAGTGAATAAGGACGTCTTATATACATCTCATTTCCGCTGACAGAGTTATACTTGCACCGTGCTTAGCTGGACTTGTATGCAGCAGTCGAAGTCGTTCAGATGTTGGTCAGTTAGCTTTAGGAGAAACATACTCAAACATTATCTGAGTCGACTGTTATTCATCAAGGAGGCTGAATAGTGTAGAATCAGAGGCCTCAAAAGCATCTAAACCAGAATAGCAAGAAATATAGTTGATTTCGAATTCACACCTTCCAAGACTCATAGGACATAATTACTTTTATAGTCGTAAAAATAGCATAGGAAACCAGTAATAAGCACATTCTGACCAGTAAGCACACTTTGATCAGCTTAATTAAATTCTAAACCTCACCTTATTACGTTTTCATCTTAGATATAGAATCCCAATAAAATGAATGCTCCAACAATAGGTCTCAGTAGATACAACAAGGAAAATGATGCAGAACATACGTATAGTGCATCATAGCATTGAAACAGATTACACCGTGTAAAGTAAGGTAAAAGAAGTAGTGGAAGCGGAAAAAATGATCGGCTGTAGAGCTTACTGAGAGTAGATCCTCTATACTGCCTATAGGTGCGACCAGACAAAAAGCTGCAATTATAAACATATATAATGTTAGTCCAAAAAATATTGTACATATAGGAGCCATATCAAAAATCCAAAGTTTAGATAACAAAACTATGTTATCCCTACAAGATATCTCCGTACACAATGTTCTTGGTGCTTTTACCAGTGGAATCTATATTTTATTTGGCTTTACCAGAATCCGAGTTGTCTGCAATGACACACCTCTTGACAGTGCAAGATAAACCTGGGCATGCGAGAGTACATGCTCCGGAAGGTAAATACCGACAGTTGGGATGGTTTGCCCCTGGGCTATGTTAATGGTCTTTGCATAACTCTGACAAACAGGGAACTGTTTCCTCTTCATCAACTTGAAAGGAAGCGAAATGTCCTCCAAGGGCGCCAAAGGGATCATAGGGATGAACACTCTCTTTCCAGCATGTTTTCCACTAATGCAACCCTGAAGTATGTTAGAAGATATGACCGAAATACGCTACAATAAACAACACTTGTAATGAACTGGCCATATGTTATTTTATTAAATCATGTAATTGGAGAAAACAAAATGCTTCAGAACACAAGTTATTAAAAAGTGGAAAATTGATGATCGTAAGTTTAACTGCATGTTCATACTCCTTTCTGTACAAGTGTACATATTTATCAAATCACACTGGTCGACTATGTTGGTTTGTAGATTACATACCAGCTTTTGATTGGTGGCAACACAAACACTTAACAAGTCTATTTCTGATGTCAATTTCAGTTCCATGCTCTCAACATCTTATAGAAAAATCACAACAACTTAAAGCCTAGGTGTATGTGCACCACACTGATAGCGACCAACAAGATTATCAGCTAGAAGCCTAGAACAACAAGAGATACTTTAAACACTAACAACATGAACAGAGATCATCCAGAGCAAAACAGAAGAACTGAGAGGGGGCGAGATGAGGCTCACCACCAAGTTTCGTCACTGGCGGTGGCACCGAGGATAGTGGCAACAACTTCTCAGTGAAGTGTGCTTCTCCTCCATGCACACGAGCTACAGGCCAGCCTCCACCTCTGAAATTGTTATCAAGAACTTAATTTGTGAACCGTTTGTCAAATGCCCAAGAGTCAAAACACTAACATAGAAGAAAAAATACTTCAGAGGCGGAATACTCTTAATGATGGCCACAATCATTTATTCATAGGACACTCTGTATTGTGTAAATATCAACAACTTGTGCACGAAACTTAAGAAATACACCCATAATAATACATAAAACAATATCTTATCTAGAAACAATATTGTAGTTAGAATTGAATGGAAAACATCAAACAATATGGTCATGTCAACCAGATCCACACATGGACAATTACCAGTGTAGTTACTTGTGAGCGAAGAGGAATTTGAGTCACTTTTGCAGCTCATATTTTGGTATTGTAAGAAGAAAAAGAGATAATTCGGCACTTCAGCCACATACAATGGGAGGCTTGAATTTCAGAATTTAACACCGTTATAACATTATGTAGTATGTACAGCAACATTAGCAACATCAACTACAGAAATCAGTACAAAGGTCGTAGGATGTCTTTAGAGTTTCAGAGTTTCAGAATTTCAGAATTTCAGAATTTTATCCTACAGCTAAGCAAAACCAAAAGAGCACTCCTGTCCACCATGCCAGCTCTTCTGGAAAAAGAGAAGTGCTACCAACTTATTATCGCCTAGCATTTTATTTGATAATGGAGCCGGATTTGATCGAAGTAAACAACCATGCCTTACTTTATCAGTTACAGCTAATGAAAATCATGGGGATTCAGGAAAACTATGACCAAGGAATAAAACGAAAAGAAACACAGTGGTCATTGTTGCTGAGTTTCACCATCGAAAAGAAACACACTGGTCATTGTCGCTGAGTTTCACCATCATCCAAAAGAAACACCATGGGGAAAATACTATAGGGATTGGAAGGGAGAGAGAAGACATGGTCGCTACTTACCGATGGATGGAGCAGAATCGTTGCCGTGGAGACAAGGCGGAGAAGGGCGGAGCTGGCAGCAGGAAGGACGATGACGGCAGGGAGGAGACTGATGGGAAATGCCAGAACCATTTACATGTAGCAGAGCCCATCCTACCTGCCCAAATTGCAAATAATCACTTTGAAATGTTGCCCAATCTTCTTACAGGCTAAATTTCCAGGTTATCAACAGCATGTCCAAGTAAAATCCAACCGCTTGGTCGGTCCCAAACATGGATTTGGCACGCAGTTAAGCAGTAAATCAGGCATCTGTGCTGTGCTAGGTGAGGAGGAAGTTACCATCTGGAGACCCCTTCTTCCGGAGGTGCTCTCCACGAAATTGGGTCGTGCGCGGACGTCCTGGATGACCGGCCTCTCGAATCCACGGGATGATGAGCGAGTCCCCTCGGGATACCTAGACCTGCACAGAGCAACGCCAAGGGCGACCATAAATCAAGGCCGGAACCGGACAAATCGGGGCGGTGACGGCGCCGCTCGCCTCCGAGGAGCGAGATTGAGCGGCGATTGGTTATCTTGTCCTCGACCCCCAGCGTCGAGGCGGTCGAAGATGATGGCCCGGTGGTCGCCCTCAACGTCGCAGAGGGCGTTGGTGCCGAGGTAGAGCGCGGCGCCCCGGCGCCCCGCCGCCCATCTTGACCGGCGGCAGCTCCCCCGTGCCTCTCGCTGCCGAGGATGAGGGGCGACGCGTAGAACCGGTTCACGTGGGGAAGGCGGGGCAGGCAGCGGAGAGGTGAGGGGGGCGGCAAGTGGAGTGCGGCGGTTGCGGCGAACACAATCGTGGGGCCTTTTTTTTAGGCAGCGCTAGGCGCTGGCGCACCGGCCCAATCTTTCGGCCGGTCGGCCCTTAGCCGTCTGATTGCTATTCGTGGAACCGTTAGATGCATCCCAGATTCGTCTCCTTCCTCTCCCTCCATCCCGCTGGGTCAACGCTGGCGCTTCTCTTTCTCCCTCGCTCACCTCCGCCCATCTCAGATAGTCACGTGTGCCGTCCAGCACGCCTAGCCCCCGGTCGGTTACAGCCCCGCCACCTATCGCCGCGCGGCCGTCGAGGATTGCAACACGGAAGTACTGCAACCATGGGTTAGAGCTGCAATCACAAAGAGCAGAAGATGAGTTGCGCTGGTACTTCCGACGACCATCCACATCTGGTTTGCCGTCGTTGGCTTTCACCACCCGTGGTCAGCCAAAAAGAACAAATCTCGGGAACAAAAAAATGGCGTCGCTGGTGGTAACAAATCACAAACACAGTTCCAACAAAACACATCGCAGGTTCCAGCAAAAATTATGCCTCTGTCACCAGCGGTCCGCAAATAAACATCAAGACGATCCAGCAAAAACTTACCTGTTGTAGCAAAAAAAAGATTATTGTTTCAGCAAAGATAAAATGTGGTTCCAACAAAAATCACTCAGCAGGGAGACTCAGTGGTTCGATTGTAGCAAAACAAAAAAGAATGTAGCAAAAAAGATTGCTACTTCCAGCGAAAATAAGCACTGGTACCAACAAATAAACTCAAACAACCGGACTCTAGTTGTACGATTGTAGCAAATAAAAAAACTAGTTCCAGCAAAATCAATTGCCGATTCCAGCAAAAAACGCCACCCAATTAATGATCTGTAGCAAAATCTGTAGCCGGTTCCAGCAAAAATCGCCACCGGTACCAGCAAGAAAAAAAAGCGGTTGTAGCACTAGTGCCGCCTGCAAAAACGCCCTGTGATTGTAGCTCTGACCATGGCCGGTTCCAGCATCTACCCATGCTGGTTCCAGCACCGCGCGAGACCGGTTCCAGCACAGCTCTCGTTGGCCATAGCATCCCGTCGGACTTGCAGCATGAGTGCGTGGGCTCTCTGTCGTTGGTCGCAGCAACACCGCTCACCGGTTCGGCATGCCGCCTGCCTCCCCGGGTCACCATCGTTCCAGCTCCTCCCACCCCGTCAGTGTGCCGATTAGTGCTGCTCAGAAGCTCGCCGGAGACGTGGTCGTCCCCAGCAGCACCGACGTGATAGCCTGCATCACAGGCAATGCCTCCCCTCCTCACGATCGGAGCCGGTGTAGAGCTAGAGGATTTGGGAGCGGAAGCTGGCTGGTGTGGAAAAAGGAAAAGAAGGAAAGCGAATGGAGCGGATGGGGTTTGACTGCGAAGAGATAAGGGAGAGAAGAAGGTGGGCGGTGAGTGGGCCCGTTGATGCGTCCGACGCAACATCTGTGGTCCACAGCCAGGCGTGCCAGCGAGCGCGACCGGCCGAGCGCTCGGGCGGACGTAAGGTGCGAAACATTTTCTAAGGGATTAGGCACGGGATAGATTTTTTTTTCGTGGGGCCACTGCTCGCTGGTTCGCGCGTGGGAGACGACTGGCTCAAGCTTCGACCGGTCCGCCGGCCCGAAACGTTTCCCTTTTTTTACCACGGTGCGCAGGGGCATTTGCGGGCACTAAACTAAACTACGGTGGCTTGCTGTTAAACACAGGACGAGGTAAATAATTAAGTAATGGCATGATGGGTAATTAAAGCGTAAAACGCATTTAGTATGCTGGAGTGATATAGACCATCAGATTGCAGGTTTTGATGGATAGGATGATCTGGTTCTCCGTCCTCTCTTTCTTTTATAGTGATAATAGATGACATATAGTACAAACAATTAGAAGGAAATAGTTTCCCTTTTTCTGGAGGACTAATAAGGGAATTATGAGGAACTAGAAGAAATGCACCTTAGGTTACCTTTGTTTGTATGTATCTCCTGATTGTTTGTATCTATCTTTGTAGCAAAGAAAGGAAAGTATCTCTGTTGATTGCATGTATCCCACACTTTCCTCGACTAACTGATTTACTTTTTACTAACAAATAAATTTGTCAAGGATAATTTCGTCCTAACATGTCTATAATTCTATGCCTTGGTCACTATGCCAAAAATAATACACTTTACATAAAAGAACAGAGGGAGTATAAAGGAACGGAGGGAGTATCTGACAAATGTGTCTACCTCCACACCACTAAACTCCCATAATCATAAACCTATGCGCTGTTTCGATATTTTTATGGGAGAGAGGAGCTTCTCTTCCTAAAAGAATTCCTTCCCCTCCCTCATATCACTAGTAAAAGTGCCCGTGCGTTGCACCGGGTAAAAAATCCCTACTGTCACGGGAGCAAAAACATGCACCCTTCCACTAAAGGGCACTTGTGTAAAATGCGAGTCAGACACTACTTCTTAGTGAGACTCATTCATGGTCAATGCTAAGTGTGTTTTGAAGCGGTTGCTAAGAGGCACGATCTTTACATCATAACATGTTTGATAACGTAGAAGAGGTCAATGCTAGTATTAAATACAGAAACAACTTTTTTAAGGATATTTTTGTGTTTATAGGAATTAGAAATATATTAAAAAATGGATACACATGTAAATTATTTCCAAACATATCAATATATCACATCAAGATGACAGGACTATTGTTGCGAAAAATGTTTGGAAAATTAAAAAACAAATGATAGTCACGAGTGCTTGCATAGTTAGACACGTAATTTTTTTATCACTCACTTGAGACATTAATAAGCTGTAAACATTTTGGATGTACCAAACTAAATATATTTCAACATTGTAAATGGTATAGTTGATTCTAAACCACTATCATACCGCCAATAATTATATTAGCATATGTTTTAGAATAACATATTATCAAATATATGTATTAACCAAGCAAATATAATAATTAAGGGAAATAGTTTAGTCCACATATATATGTCTATATATATTCATGCAAATTTGTGGGGGAAATGTAGTTGTCAGAACGGATGCATAACAACAGGAGTCATGCACATCATTGGTCTTGATTAACATTCAAAATGCATGAAAAATAAATTGCTACAACAGTTAGACTACAAATTTCTCTTAAAAGGAAAGCTAGTGTGGCAGATAACATTTAGGTCAGTAGTCATGTGATGATGTAAAGCCAAAAAAAACATCCACTTAACTATCCTACTATAACAGTTGTTTGACAGCAAATTTCTGGGGTACATCGAACAAATAAAAACTTCAATGTACTGATTTTCTTGCTGATCGTGGGCACAGTTAGGTTACAAATATATCACCTCTTTTAGAAAGTGGACTGTCTCAATGCCTGAAATACAAAACTAAGTCGTTTCTCCTGTGAGCGCAACAACAACTGTAGTTGAATGCACAAATTATGTTTCTTCCAAGCAAAACTGCATCTGACATGGTCAAATTGGCTGAACATTTCGTAACCTGACTGGTCGCAGTTGTTCATTTCTGTAGAGCCATGATCACCGGTAACATTTGGACCTTGCACGAGATCACTGATCTTTTGCTTGACAAGGTGAGATTCATTCAGCTGAAGAACATTTCCATCAAAAAGGGACAGTCTCGAATGCCCATCAACTCCAGTCTTGCTCATGTTGTTTTCAAGACACCACTGAAGTGACTCATCTAAGCCGGTTGTTGTTCGTCTTGCATCAGTGCGAAGCCACTTAGGACTGCCAACAGGGAAAAAGAGATAATGAGCAATACATGCAATCATACTCTAAAGCTGAATAATAATCTCGTTGATGTTGAACACCGCTGAATACTGGCCAAAGTACTCCAAATAGTAACCATCTTAAAATGACAACTCCTAATTATGTGTGTGTCAAGAGTAGTATTAGAGCCATCATTTCTTACTAATGGGACTCCTGACATTCCCGGCAATAGATACACACTGTATCCAAGGTGTTTGCAAAATTGACAGCTAGAATTGTGCAAAGGCTATGTTTATTGCATAGTAGTGCTCTGACCGGAGGAGGGCCATAGAAACCATCATGCAGGTTGTAAGTACATAATTGTTTTAGCGACTGACCTCAAAATCACAACACATTGCTATTTTGGTTAACAGGTTGTAAGTACAGATTCTTTCATTGATCCCAGCTATGACGGAAGCTAGCAATGATATCTGCAAATAAAGGCTTTCTAGCCTTATAGAAATAAAATAATTGATTAACTAATGGACCTGGACAGTCACGCATTGTGTACAACCAGATAGACTCCATATGAGTTTAGAATCAGGACTGAAGTAGTTCTTCTACACAAGAAATTGGTCAAACTATACTTTCGGAAGATCGACAACCACCAATTCTACAATGGATTTGGGACCTTTTGAGCAGCTGGACAAGTTTCGAAGTTATGAGAACAAGAAAATCACTTGGGGAGTTGACAGGTTCCGCCTGAATAGTAACCTGCTGCACATATCTAAACCCCAAATTCAGGAGCACCATCTTCCACAATTTTCTTTTATTTTGGCTATCTATTTCAAGAAATCATAGTACACAGATGAATTTGCATAACAGTGAGAATAGTCGGCTCAAATTTCACATCTACGTCAAAAATCCAAGAGCAAAATACAACACAAAGGGGTGAGAGTACTGCTGGACATGTGTGGAAGCAAAATTCTAGAATGAGAAAGTAAATCATATCAGTAAATGTGGTCTGCCACACAGCATGAAGGAACTCAGTTGATTAAGTAGCTATATATGCGCATGTTAAAAAATTCTAGGCTGCAAAACCAGAAAAAATAGGAAAGACCAAGACACATGGTATGATATATTACATGAGAAGTAATCTGATCTTTTTGACATTTTATTTATCCTACATCTTTGTGAGACCCGCGGACTCAGCGCAGAACCTAAAGAAAAATCATACATTTAATTTTTCAAGCAGAACTGCATTTTTCTAGTTGTCAAAATACGGTGAGCAACAATTTTCCGTAAACATAATGCCCTCTTGAAAATAATTGAGACCCGTCCATCACTTATTTGTGAACTACTTTTTTTCTGTTCACCTATGTACTAAACTACTAAACACTCATTACGAATTTTCTCTGCTTCTGTCAAGTACAAGCAGAATCCATCTATGTATCAGTGCATGATGTGTTGATTGTCAGTGAAATATAGTCTACTGTCGGCAACGGCTATATTTGCTACAGTAAAGTGGCGATTTGACAAATATATGTGACCCATCAGATGCTTCAAAAGTACCTGAACCAAAGTAGGTCTAGGCGACGGTTGATGGTCTTCCGGCAAAGTCGGCGGAGGCGATGGCAGATTGTCTTGCGGCGAAGTCGGCGGAGACGATGGTGATGAGGTCTAAGGAGACAATGGCTGCAAAGTCGACTGATATAGTATAAGACAATCATAAATTCGGCAAGGAGGAAGATCAGGGAATAGTAATGCAAATTTTGCCACTATATATTTGAATTACACATGGAGATCAATCATTCCAAAACCAAGTTTCCTGAAATACAGACCGTTGTCTGGGCTTATCTTTTACCTACTAATAAAGAGGTTACTTTTGTTCTGATCAGGTGGTGTTAAGACCTGGCATTTGATTTCTTGCATGGCTGATAATTGTGATGATTGTGATTCTTGGCAATTTTAATTAGTTTACTTCTGAGCTTGAAGAATATGCTTTCATCTGTTAATTATAACCTTAATCTTGCTCACTATGCAATGACCCCAAAATACATACGAAAATGAACATGTACTTCATGCTCTTCTAAATTTTCTTTCCCTGACGCAAGGGAAAACACCCAGCTTCTATTAGATAAGACAAAGTATTACAAGGTATATATGGAGAAAAGTGATGGGGAACGTTGCAGAAAACAAAAATTTTCCTACTCGTTTCACCAAGATTATCTAGGAGTTCATCTAGCAACGAGTGATTAGATGCATCTACATACCTTTATAGATCGCGAGCGGAAGCGTTCAAAAGAACGGTGATGATGTAGTCGTACTCGACGTGATCCAAATCACCGATGACCAGCGCCGAACGGACGGCACCTCCGCATTCAACACACGTACGGAACAGTCACGTCTCCTCCTTCTTGATCCAGCAAGGGAGGGAGGAGAGGTTGAGGGAGATGGCACCAGCAGCAGCACGACGGCGTGGTGTTGATGGAGCTGCAGTACTCCGGCAGAGCTTCGCTAAGCACTATGGAGGTTGAGGAGGCGTTGGGGAGGGAGAAGGAGGCAACCAAAGGCCGAGGCGTTCAGGTATGAAGTCCCTCCTCTCCCCCACTATATATAGGGGTGCCAAGGGGGGTGGCCGGCCCTAGGAGATCCAATCTCCTAGGGGGTGCGGCGGCCTAGGGGGGTTTCCCTCCCCCCCAAGGCACCTAGGAGGTGCCTTACCCTCCTAGGACTCTTCCCCTTCTAAACCCTAGGCGCATGGGCCTATGTGGGGCTGGTGCCCTTGGCCCATTAGGCCAAGGCGCACCCCCTTACAGCCCACGTGGCCCCCCGGGACAGGTGGACCCACCCGGTGGACCCCCGGGACCCTTCCGGTGGTCCCGGTACAATACCGATAACCCCGAAACTTGT
Organism: Triticum aestivum; assembly: GCF_018294505.1. Classification (NCBI taxonomy): domain Eukaryota; kingdom Viridiplantae; phylum Streptophyta; class Magnoliopsida; order Poales; family Poaceae; genus Triticum; species Triticum aestivum. The sequence continues at coordinate 120,078,538 of NC_057804.1, forward strand.
CCCGATGCCCGAAACAGGACTTCCCATATATAAATCTTTACCTCCGGACCATTCCGGAACTCCTCGTGACGTCCGGGATCTCATCCGGGACTCCGAACAATATTCGGGTTACTGCATATACATATCCCTACAACCCTAGCGTAACCGAACCTTAAGTGTGTAGACCCTACGGGTTCGGGAGACAATCAGACATGACCGAGACGACTCTCCGGTCAATAACCAACAGCGGGATCTGGATACCCATGTTGGCTCCCACATGCTCCACGATGATCTCATCGGATGAACCACGATGTCGAGGATTCAATCAACCCCGTACGCTATTCCCTTTGTCTATCGATATGTTACTTGCCCGAGATTCGATCGTCGGTATCCCAATACCTCGTTCAATCTCGTTACCGGCAAGTCACTTTACTCGTACCGTAATGCATGATCCCGTGACCAGACACTTGGTCACTCTGAGCTCATTATGATGATGCATTACCGAGTGGGCCCAGTGATACCTCTCCGTCATACGGAGTGACAAATCCCAGTCTTGATCCATGTCACCCAACAGACACTTTCGGAGATACCCGTAGTCTACCTTTATAGTCACCCAGTTACGTTGTGACGTTTGGCATACCCAAAGCACTCCTACGGTATCCGGGAGTTACACAATCTCATGGTCTAAGGAAAAGATACTTTGACATTGCAAAACTCTAGCAAACAAACTATACGATCTTGTGCTATGTTTAGGATTGGGTCTCGTCCATCACATCATTCTCCCAATGATGTGATCTCGTTATCAATGACATCCAGTGTCCATAGTCAGGAAACCATGACTATCTGTTGATCAACGAGCTAGTCAACTAGAGGCTCACTAGGGACATGTTGGTGTCTGTTATTCACACATGCATTACGATTTCCGGATAACACAATTATAGCATGAATAAAGACAATTATCATGAACAAGGAAATATAATAATAATGCTTTTATTATTGCCTCTAGGGCATATTTCCAACAGTCTCCCACTTGCACTAGAGTCAATAATCTAGTTACATTGTGATGAATCGAACACCCATGGAATTCTGGTGTTGATCATGTTTTGCTCTAGGGAGAGGTTTAGTCAACGGATCTGCTACATTCAGGTCCGTATGTACTTTACAAATTTCTATGTCTCCATCTTGAACATTTTCACGAATGGAGTTGAAGCGACGCTTGATGTGCCTTGTCTTCTTGTGAAACCTGGGCTCCTTGGCAAGTGCAATAGCTCCAGAGTTGTCACAGAAGAGCTTGATCGGCCCCGACGCATTGGGTATGACTCCTAGGTCGGTGATGAACTCCTTCACCCATATTGCTTCATGTGCTGCCTCCGAGGCTGCCATGTACTCCGCTTCACATGTAGATCCCGCCACGACGCTTTGCTTGCAACTGCACCAGCTCACTGCCCCACCATTCAAAATATACACGTATCCGGTTTGTGACTTAGAGTCATCCAGATCTGTGTCGAAGCTAGCGTCGACGTAACCCTTTACGACGAGCTCTTCGTCACCTCCATAAACGAGAAACATTTCCTTAGTCCTTTTTAGGTACTTCAGGATATTCTTGACCGCTGTCCAGTGTTCCTTGCCGGGATTACTTTGGTACCTTCCTACCAAACTTACGGCAAGGTTTACATCAGGTCTGGTACACAGCATGGCATACATAATAGAACCTATGGCTGAGGCATAGGGGATGACGCTCATCTCTTCTATATCTTCTGCCGTGGTCGGACATTGAGCTGAGCTCAATTTCATACCTTGCAACACAGGCAAGAACCCCTTCTTAGATTGATCCATATTGAACTTCTTCAATATCTTATCAAGGTATGTGCTTTGTGAAAGACCTATGAGGCGTCTTGATCTATCTCTATAGATTTTGATGCCTAATATATAAGCAGCTTCTCCAAGGTCCTTCATTGAAAAACTTTTATTCAAGTAGGCCTTGATGCTGTCCAAGAGTTCTATATCATTTCCCATCAAAAGTATGTCATCTACATATAATATGAGAAATGCTACAGAGCTCCCACTCACTTTCTTGTAAACGCAGGCTTCTCCATAAGTCTGTGTAAACCCAAACGCTTTGATCATCTCATCAAAGCGAATGTTCCAACTCCGAGATGCTTGCACCAGCCCATAAATCGAGCGTTGGAGCTTGCACACTTTGTCAGCATTCTTAGGATCGACAAAACCTTCCGGCTGCATCATATACAATTCTTCCTTAAGGAAACCATTAAGGAATGCCGTTTTTGACGTCCATTTGCCATATTTCGTAATCATAGAATGCGGCAATTGCTAACATGATTCGGACGGACTTCAGCTTCGCTACCGGTGAGAAAGTCTCATCGTAGTCAACCCCTTGAACTTGTCGATAACCCTTAGCGACAAGCCGAGCTTTATAGATGGTCACATTACCATCCGCGTCTGTCTTCCTCTTAAAGATCCATTTATTTTCTATGGCTCGCCGCTCAACGGGCAAGTCAGTCAAAGTCCATACTTTGTTTTCATACATGGATCCTATCTCGGATTTCATGGCTTCCAGCCATTTGTCGGAATCCGGTCCCGCCATCGCTTCTTCATAGTTCGAAGGTTCACCGTTGTCTAACAACATGATTTCCAAGACAGGGTTGCCGTACCACTCTGGTGCGGAACGTGTCCTTGTGGACCTTCGGATTTCAGTAGGGGCTTGATCAGAAGTATCTTGATCATTTTCATTAACTTCCTCTCTAGTCGGTGCAGGCACCTCAAGAACATTTTCTTGAGTTGCGCCATTTTCCGGTTCAAGAGGCAATACTTCATCAAGCTCTACTTTCCTCCCACTTACTTCTTTCGAGAGAAACTCTTTCTCCAGAAAGGACCCATTCTTGGCAACAAAGATCTTGCCTTCGGATCTGAGGTAGAAGGTGTACCCAATAGTTTCTTTTGGGTACCCTATGAAGACGCATTTTTCCGATTTGGGTTCGAGCTTTTCAGGTTGAAGTTTCTTGACATAAGCATCGCATCCCCAAACTTTTAGAAACGACAGCTTATGTTTCTTCCCGAACCATAATTCATACGGTGTCGTCTCAACGGATTTCGACGGAGCCCTATTTAAAGTGAATGCGGCAGTCTCTAAAGCATAGCCCCAAAAAGAAAGCGGTAAATCGGTAAGAGACATCATAGATCGCACCATATCTAACAGAGTGCGATTACGACGTTCGGACACACCATTACGCTGAGGTGTTCCAGGCGGCGTGAGTTGTGAAACTATTCCACATTTTCTTAAGTGTGCCCCAAACTCGTGACTCAAGTATTCTCCTCCACGATCTGATCGTAGAAACTTGATTTTCCTGTCACGTTGATTTTCAACCTCACTCTGAAATTCTTTGAACTTTTCAAAGGTTTCAGACTTGTGTTTCATTAAGTAGATATACCCATACCTACTTAAATCATCAGTGAGGGTGAGAACATAACGATAGCCACCGCGAGCCTCAATACTCATCGGACCGCACACATCAGTATGTATGATTTCCAATAAGTCGGTTGCTCGCTCCATTGTTCCTGAGAACGGAGTCTTGGTCATTTTACCCATAAGGCATGGTTCGCACGTGTCAAATGATTCATAATCAAGAGACTCTAAAAGTCCATCAGCATGGAGCTTCTTCATGCGTTTAACACCTATGTGACCAAGGCGGCAGTGCCACAAGTATGTGGGACTATCATTATCAACCTTACTTCTTTTGGTACTCACATTATGAATATGTGTAGCATCACGTTCGAGATTCATAAGGAATAAACCATTCACCATAGGAGCATGACCATAAAACATATCTCTCATAAAAATGGAACAACCATTATTCTCAGATTTAAAAGAGTAGCCATCTCGAATTAAACAAGATCCCGATACAATGTTCATGCTCAAAGCTGGCACTAAATAACAATTATTAAGGTTTAAAACTAATCCCGAAGGGAGATGCAGAGGTAGCGTGCCGACGGTGATCACATTGACCTTGGAACCATTCCCGACGCGCATCGTCACCTCGTCCTTTGCCAGTTTCCGCTTATTCCACAGCCCCTGCTTTGAGTTACAAATGTGAGCAACTGCACCGGTATCAAATACCCAGGAGCTACTACGGGCACTAGTAAGGTACACATCAATTACATGTATATCACATATACCTTTTGTTTTGCCGGCCTTCTTATCCGCTAAGTACTTAGGGCAGTTCCGCTTCCAGTGACCGCTTCCCTTGCAATAAAAGCACTCAGTCTCGGGCTTGGGTCCATTCTTTGGCTTCTTCCCAGCAGCTTGCTTGCCGGGCGCGGCAACCTCCTTGCCGTCCTTCTTGAAGTTCTTTTTACCCTTGCCTTTCTTGAACTTAGTGGTTTTATTGACCATCAACACTTGATGTTCCTTTCTGACTTCTACCTCTGCTGATTTCAGCATAGCAAATACTTCAGGAATGGTCTTTTCCATCCCCTGCATATTGAAGTTCATCACAAAGCTCTTGTAGCTTGGTGGAAGCGACTGGAGGATTCTGTCAATGACCGCATCATCCGGGAGATTAACTCCCAGCTGAGTCAAGCGGTTATGCAACCCAGACATAGTGAGTATGTGCTCACTGACAGAACTGTTTCCCTCCATCTTACAGCTAAAGAATTTGTCGGAGACTTCATATCTCTCGACCCGGGCATGAGCTTGGAAAACCATTTTCAGCTCTTCAAACATCTCATATGCTCCATGTCTCTCAAAACGCTTTTGGAGCCCCGGCTCTAGGCTGTAAAGCATGCCGCACTGAACGAGGGAGTAGTCATCGAAACGTGCCTGCCAAGCGTTCATAACATCTTGTTCTGCAGGGAGAACGGGTGCGTCACCAAGCGGTGCTTGTAGGACATAATCTTTCTTGGCAGCTATGAGGATGATCCTCAGGTTCCGGACCCAGTCCGTATAGTTGCTGCCATCGTCTTTCAGCTTAGTTTTCTCTAGGAACGCGTTGAAGTTGAGGACTACGTTGGCCATTTGATCTACAAGACATATTGCAAAGATTTTAGACTAAGTTCATGATAATTAAGTTCAACTAATCAAATTATTAGTGAACTCCCACTTAGATTAGACATCCCTCTGGTCATCTAAGTATTACATGATCCGAGTTAAACTAGACCATGTCCGATCATCACATGAGACGGACTAGTCAACATCGGTGAACATCTTCATGTTGATCGTATCTTCTATACGACTCATGCTCGACCTTTCGGTCTTCTGTGTTCCGAGGCCATGTCTGTACATGCTAGGCTCGTCAAGTCAACCTAAGTGTTTGCATGTGTAAATCTGTCTTACACCCGTTGTATGTGAACGTCTGAATAAAACACCCGATCATCACGTGGTGTTTTGAAACAGCGAACTGTCACAACGGTGCACAGTTAGGGGGAACACTTCTTGAAATTATTGTGAGGGATCATCTTATTTACTACCGTCGTTCTAAGTAAACAAGATGCAAAACATGATAAACATCACATGCAATCAAATAATAAACATGACATGATATGGCCAATATCACATAGCTCCTTTGATCTCCATCTTGGGGCTCCATGATCATCTTGTCACCGGCTTGACACCATGATCTCCATCATCATGATCTCCATCATCGTGTCTCCATGAAGTTGCTCGCCAACTATTACTTCTACTACTATGGCTAACGCGTTTAGCAATAAAGTAAAGTAATTTACATGGCGTTTCTTGATGACACGCAGGTCATATAAAAGAATAAAGACAACTCCTATGGCTCCTGCCGGTTGTCATACTCATCGACATGCAAGTCGTGAATCCTATTACAATAGCATGAACATCTCATACATCACATATAGATCATTCATCATTCATCACAACTTTGGCCATATCATATCACAAACCACTTGCTGCAAAAACAAGTTAGACGTCCTCTAATTGTTGTTGCAAGTTTTACGTGGCTGAATTAGGGTTCTAGCAAGAACGTTTTCTTACCTGCGTTAAAGCCACAACGTGATTTGTCAACTTCTATTTACCCTTCATAAGGACCCTGTTCATCGATTCCGCTCCAACTAAAGTAGGAGAGACAGACACCCGCCAGCCACCTTATGCAACTAGTGCATGTTAGTCGGTGGAACCGGTCTCACGTAAGCGTACGTGTAAGGTTGGTCCGGGCCGCTTCATCTCACAATACCGCTGAAGCAAGAAAGGACTAGTAACGGCAAGAAAGTTGACAAATCTACGCCCACAACAAATTGTGTTCTACTCGCGCAAGAAGAACTACGCATAGACCTAGCTCATGATGCCACTGTTGGGGAACGTTGCAGAAAACAAAAATTTTCCTACTCGTTTCACCAAGATCATCTAGGAGTTCATCTAGCAACGAGTGATTAGATGCATCTACATACCTTTGTAGATCGCGAGCGGAAGCGTTCAAAAGAACGGTGATGATGTAGTCGTACTCGACGTGATCCAAATCACCGATGACCAGCGCCGAACGGACGGCACCTCCGCGTTCAACACACGTACGGAACAGCCACGTCTCCTCCTTCTTGATCCAGCAAGGGAGGGAGGAGAGGTTGAGGGAGATGGCACCAGCAGCAGCACGACGGCGTGGTGTTGATGGAGCTGCAGTACTCCGGCAGAGCTTCGCTAAGCACTATGGAGGTTGAGGAGGCGTTGGGGAGGGAGAAGGAGGCAACCAAAGGCCGAGGCGTTCAGGTATGAAGTCCCTCCTCTCCCCCACTATATATAGGGATGCCAAGGGGGGGTGGCCGGCCCTAGGAGATCCAATCTCCTAGGGGGTGCGGCGGCCTAGGGGGGTTTCCCTCCCCCCCAAGGCACCTAGGAGGTGCCTTACCCTCCTAGGACTCTTCCCCTTCTAAACCCTAGGCGCATGGGCCTATGTGGGGCTGGTGCCCTTGGCCCATTAGGCCAAGGCGCACCCCCTTACAGCCCATGTGGCCCCCCGGGACAGGTGGACCCACCCGGTGGACCCCCGGGACCCTTCCGGTGGTCCCGGTACAATACCGATAACCCCGAAACTTGTCCCGATGCCCGAAACAGGACTTCCCATATATAAATCTTTACCTCCGGACCATTCCGGAACTCCTCGTGACGTCCGGGATCTCATCCGGGACTCCGAACAACATTCGGGTTACTGCATATACATATCCCTACAACCCTAGCGTAACCGAACCTTAAGTGTGTAGACCCTACGGGTTCGAGAGACAAGCAGACATGACCGAGACGACTCTCCGGTCAATAACCAACAGCGGGATCTGGATACCCATGTTGGCTCCCACATGCTCCACGATGATCTCATCGGATGAACCACGATGTCGAGGATTCAATCAACCCCGTACGCTATTCCCTTTGTCTATCGATATGTTACTTGCCCGAGACTCGATCGTCGGTATCCCAATACCTCGTTCAATCTCGTTACCGGCAAGTCACTTTACTCGTACCGTAATGCATGATCCCGTGACCAGACACTTGGTCACTCTGAGCTCATTATGATGATGCATTACCGAGTGGGCCCAGTGATACCTCTCCGTCATACGGAGTGACAAATCCCAGTCTTGATCCATGTCACCCAACAGACACTTTCGGAGATACCCGTAGTCTACCTTTATAGTCACCCAGTTACGTTGTGACGTTTGGCATACCCAAAGCACTCCTACGGTATCCGGGAGTTACACGATCTCATGGTCTAAGGAAAAGATACTTTGACATTGCAAAACTCTAGCAAACAAACTATACGATCTTGTGCTATGTTTAGGATTGGGTCTCGTCCATCACATCATTCTCCCAATGATGTGATCTCGTTATCAATGACATCCAGTGTCCATAGTCAGGAAACCATGACTATCTGTTGATCAACGAGCTAGTCAACTAGAGGCTCACTAGGGACATGTTGGTGTCTGTTATTCACACATGCATTACGATTTCCGGATAACACAATTATAGCATGAATAAAGACAATTATCATGAACAAGGAAATATAATAATAATGCTTTTATTATTGCCTCTAGGGCATATTTCCAACAAAAAGTGCCACGATAATAGACGCATTGTACATGTACATGGGCTCACATATGCAAACTAATATGAAGGGGATTCATACCTCTGGTGTAGCTGCCATATACAACATTGGACGGCTCGACAGATGTTCATCACTCATCTTAAGGGCCTAAAAAATCAATTCCAAATCAGAATAAGCTTTTTGCATATGGGCATCAATGTTGACTAAATCATAACTGTGACAAAAAATAGCTGATCATTCTTTTATTCTCTCAAGTGGCACCAGACACTTAATTCTACTGAAAAATATGCAGATACACACTGGCCACATGCTCAAAGAAGTTAGCTCCACACAAAAATTTGCACATCAGGTCATGTGCAACTGTAATGCAGTTTTGACAGATTATGACATTGATTTAACATAAAATATGTGCATATACTTTATATAGGGCACTTATAAACATGCTACCAGGGCAAAACAAGAAGTGTTACTATTGTAGACATATAATCACTGCTGAGCAATATTCATCTGAAATTAATGACCAATTAAACCATGTTTCCGCTTTGTTGTACATATAGGAGTACGATGATGGTTCAGTTGTTGTTTTTCTGTTAATTTTGTAAAAAGTTATTGGATCACTGATTTGATTGATGAGCTAGTTATGAACACAGCCAAACTGAAGCACCCCTTTATTCCAAATAGAAAATGTAGTACAACAGAATCAAATTACATACATTTTTTTGAAGTAAAATTACAGGCATTATTGTGAAATAGCCCACTGGCCACTGCTCTGAAGATCCAACACTTATAAACATGCTAGCAGGACAGCAGTGGACCAATATATTCTGTGTGATACAAAGATGTTTTGGCCATTGCTTTGAGCAAAAAAAACATGGGAACATGGGTCTGCAACCCCAGAAACTACAGGGAGGAAAGTTGTTTACACATCCTAATCCTGTTTTGCTAGGTGCAGCTAGCATATCTATTCTGTAAAGCTAATTCTTAACTGAAGAAAAAGCATAACCTAGGTGCAGCTAGCATATCTATATTCTGCAAAGCTAATTGTTAACTGAAGAAATCGAGCAAAGGGACATAAACAATAACTACAAAAGAGGGGAAAGATACCTCTTGTGTAGCCGCCACAGGAGACAATGCACGTCTCGACGGACGTTCTTGTACCTCCGACGAACTCGGCGCTTCTTCCTCCGACGAACCCTCCGACGAACCTGATGAAGAATGGATTGAGAGGGAAAGAGATGGCATGGTGGCTAGGTACCGATGCATGAGTAGGTTGTTCCGTAGGAGATAAGGCCGGAGGAGGGCGGAGGTGGCAGCGTGCGCCACGGTCTCAGGTCCGGCCATGTTCGCCAACGGCCGTCCCGCGCGCCTCACCGCGACGCCCAGCCGCGCGCCTCGCCGTGTCGCCGGCCGAAGAGCTCTCGCGCGCCTCGCCGTGTCGCCGGCCGAAGAGCTCGCTTCCGCGCGCCTCGCCGCGTCAGCCGACCATGCAGCAAGAAGATGAGACGGCGGCGGCTTGGCGGTTGGGAGGCACAGGGGCGAGGCCGAGAAGAGGCAGGGGAGGTTACGGCATCGGCGGCTGCGGGAGGCGGCTCCTGCGGCTAACGGCAGGGCGGCGAACGACGCGGGAGGAGGAGGGGGCGAGAGACGTGCGTGGAGGAGGGGAGAGGTCGTGCGCGGGCACCGTTTTTTTCCCTAAACGACGGGGCAGATTAGGGATCGATGAATTGGCTTAATGCGTGGCTTGTTGTGTTAAACACGGGAAGATTATTAGCCATCAGATATTACAGATGAACGGTTAAAATTATTTGGATCTGTCTTTCTCTTTCTTTTATAGTGGTAGTAGATAGATGTACCTAACGTCCATAAAAACCTACCCATAACAACCTGTTTGGTAAACAGTCAGGCAGGGGAATAGGAGTTTGCACAAGAATGTTTATAAAGGGATTAGGCATGAAAAGTAGATTTTTACTCACATTTCCTTGTTTGGCATATGATGAAAATTGACGTGGGATAAAACTCTGCTCACAAATTAACAGGGTACCCCTGGGAAGAAATCAATGAAAATTGGCTTCGTCAACTCCTAGTCCCCTTCCCACTTAAATTCTCATTCCTTCTAATCAAACAGTGGACTTTTAATCTTCTTACCCCTCAACTCCCATTCCCCATCTCTAATTCCCCCGAACCAAACATGTTGTAAATGTAGCCCTCAACTCCCATTCCCCATCTCTAATTCCCCATTCCCCATCTCTAATTCCCCCGAACCAAACATATTGTAAATGTAGCATCTCGGGTGGATGCATAACACGTGATGCATAAACATCTCGGCCGTTGCTCTGGTCAGCTGCCTAGCACTCGATGCACAACTTTCATACCTCCTCCAATGCAAAGGTGTTTAGATAAGGTGCTAAATATATTAAATGCCTTAGCAACTCTAGTCCCCATACGCGTCTTTTTTGCATTGTGTAGCAATAAAGTTGCATCTTATATCACTAAAGTTGGTTCTTATGACATCAAAGTTGGCCACGAATGTTCATCAAAACATACTCATAGGAGTCTAGTTTCGAAGCGCGTGTCGTGCTTTATTTTTGTCAACCTGGGAGAAAGACAATTAATAACTTCTCTAAAATGGGTGTTTGCTCGGGAGCGCTATAAAGCAAATAGACGCGTCCTTGATTTTAACTACGGCCTCACCTTTCCTGTTTGTAACCAAATCTTGTCGCTTCAGCCTGTAAATCTGATTCCGTATGTTTTACCTATAATTGCAACATCTTTCTTAAAATATTGTTGAAAGATTGTTGCATTTTTCATAAAACACCATGGTGTATTGTTTCAATATCCCAGTTTGTTAATAGAGGCCATATGTCGCCAAGTTGCATAGCGAGGTTAGGGCATCTTCAAGGCGGACCCATAAACATCCCGCAACCGCCCGGACCACAGAAGCCAACCAACGTCGACTTGTATTGGTCCGCGGGGGCGGTCTGAACACGATTTCTCCCGCAAAATGGAGACAAAACTGGGGGATTTGCGGGAGTCCAGACACGCGAAACGTACGAATCCGACACCCTAGGCCCACCCAAAACCCTTCCCGAACCCCGCGACTCCATACTCCCTATTTTCTCTCCTTCCTTCTTTCTCTCCTGTCGTCGCCGCCTCTGCACCACCCCGGCCACCACGCCACACCCCTGCCGGAAATCTACGTCTCTGTCACCTCTGACGATCCAGCAGGGCTCCCCACCGTTTCTCCCCCGTATTCATTCAACCCCCTGTCCTCTGACCGTCCCGCCAGGTACCATCCTCTACCATGCCCGAAACTGTTCGATGAATCAGCGGAACTGAAAATAGTTGTCCCTTGTTGTTTGTAGCAATGGGTTCTAATTTGGAGTACATATACGGGCAGTATGTTGACTCCTCCGACGGCTCGTCGGAAGAGGAGTATTCCGATGAGATGGCGATGATGCAGGCGGTCCTTGAAGCTGCGGAGCATGCGGAGGAGTATGTTCCCAATTTCAAGGGCTCGATCAAGGGTCATCGAGTGCTCAACCGCAACAGGGCGCGCGGGCATTTGACAATGATGGCCGACTACTTTGCCTCCGATGCACTATTTGCTAACCATTTTTGCCAATGTTTTCAGATGCGCAAAACTATCTTAGATCGTTTGTACCATGGCGTATGGTCCTACGATGACCACTTCATCCTAAAGAAGGATGACGTGGGAACGATTAGTTTTTCTGGTTACCAGAAGTGCACGGCCGCACTCTGGATGCTTGCATATGGCATGACCGCTGATTCGTGGGACGAGTACCTACCGATGTCCGAAAGCACATGCGAAGATGCCATGGTAAGTTTTGCAACTGTTGTGGTCGAGGTGTTCGGACCTCGTTACCTGAGAGAACCAACCGCGACAGACACCGAGAGGCTCCTGACTATCTCAGAAGCGAGAGGGTGGCCAGGTTTGCTTGAATCTCTTCAATGCATGCATTGGAAAATGGAAGAATTGCCCGAAGGCTTTACAAGGACAATATCAAGGTCATGTTAAGAAACCCACCATCATTCTTGAAGCAATCTCATCACAAGATCTTTGGATTTGGCACGTTTTTTTTGGCATGCTCGGGTCTCACAATGACATCAACGTGCTGCAACGATTGCCATTGTTTGCGAGGCTGGCTGAAGGAAAAGCTCCTCATTGCCACTATACTGTCAATGGACATGAGTACAATATGGGCTACTATCTGGTCGACGGTATCTATCCTTCATGGGCTACCTTTGTCAGCGCCATCTCAAACCCAATTGGCCAAAAAAATGCCCACTTTTCCCGAAGACAAGAAGTAGCTAGAAAGGATGTCGAGAGGGCATTTGGAGTTCTTCAAGCCAGTTTTGCAGTTGTTCGTGGACCTGCAGAACGATTGGATATGGAGACCTTGTGGGAGGTGATGACATATTGTGTGATCATGCACAACATGATCGTCGAGGCTGAGGGTGACGATGATGTCGCGGCTCTGGAATTTGAGAACATGGGTGATCTTATCCAACTTTCGGACTACAATACGATCACATTTGAGGAGTTCATTCAAATACATCAAAAAATTCGGCATCGACCAACTCAGGAGCAGCTCAAGAAAGATCTAATTGAGCATCAGTGGACGGTGAAAGGGGACAACAATGTTGGGATGGAAATATTTGAATTTTTTTAAATTTGAAGTAGTGTTGCATGCAGCTATTTGAACTTCTGTGCCATGTGCATGCGGCTACTTGATTGTGCGGACTTGGGGAAAAATTCGGAAGGCCGGATGTATGCGACTATAGTTGAATGTCAACCTCACGCATCCGTGTCCACGGACTGGTCCCCCACTATCCGCGAGCAACAATATGACGACGAGCTCCACGAGCAGAAGGGCGACAACGAGCTCCACAAGCCCAACAACAAATGACAAGCTAGAGGCTCCTCCCGGGGAACTCGACGAGGAATACGGCCACGACCATGCCCAACCGCATCGAGGTAGTGGACTGGGCACACGTGCATGTAGTACACCGGCTACGCCATGTGCGGTGGTGGCGGGGCCGGTCATGGGGCGCCATTTGCAACATATGAGGGAACATGGGCGCCCAGCACGGGAGCCAACGCATCATCGTCGTTGTAATCCTGCGCCATCTCCGTGTCGGACTTGGTCTACGCAACCGCACCTGGGCTGGGCTCATCGGAGTTTGTGTCGAAGCCGAAGAGGTAGTCCATGACCTTAGAGACGATGGATGAGACCTCAGATCGGTTGCACTCCATTGAACCGGGTAGGTGCAGTTGAGGTGGTCGATGAACCACCGGGTTGTAACATCCCAAATTTTCAGATTTGGAATGTTAATAGGATCATTCTTTGTCATCATGATTTCTATGCATATTTGAATTATTATTATTATTGTTTATTCAAAGTGTTTTCCAACTCAAGGCAAAAATATTTGGAGTGGAGATAATATGACTTCTCGCCTATTAATTATTTATGGAAATACTAAGAGTATATTCTGGAGTTTGCATAAATTAGTTTGGCATTGTTGAAGCTCAAAGTTATTTTAGAGTTGTTATAATGCTCTTTATGTGCTTGCATTGCATAAAATATAATTTTTCAAAGGTGCATATGTGTTTTAAAAATGTTCACAGTATTTGATATTAGTATTAACATTTTACTGTGTGTTATTGTGATTTTAGGAATCTATATGTATTTTGTTTTAGCCACGATATCTTTTCCTGTACAGTATATCTTCGCAGATAATACTGTTCATCTGGGCCAGCAGCAGCCCAACTCCTGTTTGTCGCCCAGTGCGCTAGAGCAGCAGCAACACAGCGTCGGCAGGCCGGCCCATTTCCCCGCACAGCCGCAGCCCACCCGCAGCCTTTCCTATTTGTTTTTTTATCTCTACCGCTGACTTTGGGTCCCGCTTGTCATCTCTTCCAACGACCGTGTTCATGACGAACACTGTGACCGAATCAGACCAAGTCGAATCGATCGACTCGATTGATCCCTGGACTCCACGCGCGAGTTGACGCCCTATATAAGTTCATAAATCCCTCCTCGACCGATTTTTGGCAAAAACTTGGATTCCCGTGCCCGTTTCGCCCGGATCCGATCTTGCCGGAGTTCGCCGCTGCAGGAGCATCTCGCCGGTTGTTTCCGTCGACGCACAAGGTTCCCAGCACCTCCTCTTGCCCCTGTTAATTCCGCCTTGGTCTATTCTCTCTCCCTCACCTATTAGTTCTCGCAGGGAAGCACCCACCCGAGTGCTTCGACCTCCGCCCCGACGAACACCGCCGTCACCGCTCCAGCCGGTCACTGTCGCCACCGGAGGAAGCTCCAATTGTGTGGGAAGTTAACCACTTCATCTCCGTCGCTCTCTCCACTCGTAGGTCATATCTGCGTAGCCGGAGGCCCTCTGTAGCCGTCGCCCGTATCACCACCGAGCCGCCGGCGCCGTCCTTCTCCAACTCCGACGACGCCCAGCTCTGTTCTCAGGTGAGCACGTCTCCCTGCCGTCCGATCTTCTTTAAACGGCCGGGATTAGATCATCTGTGTTTTTTTTATATTTCCGAACCGTTATCTGTTAAGTTGCGGCCGTCCATCGTTTAACCTCCACAGCGAACACATCACCGGCAATAGTAATGCGCCACGTGGCACATCCACAGCCGCAGCAGTTCTTCGAAGAGATCTATTTTTGACACAATATTCTTTTGACAGATTCCATATCATATGTTCATTTAGGTATATCTTGAGATCCGTAACTCCAAATTCATTGATTCTTTTTCCTGTGTACTCGTAGTGACCAGGAGAATATTGTAGAACCAAAGTTTCACATTTTTGAACAGTTCAAATTTGAATTTGTTTAAATTTGAATTCAAACTTCCGGAGGCCATATCTTTCAAACCGTTGATCCAAATTAGTTGATTCTTTTTGCATTGTGATCCTACTAGCATGTAGATAATATATGCCTACTAATATGTTCTGTTATTTAAGTCTTTATTTGAATTCGTTGTTGTTTACTTTATTTTAGTGTTATGTGAGCATAGTTTATTTATCGTTACCTCCGTTAATCGTATAGATTGTCCGGAGTGTGAAGCGGATCGGAATTAATTGTTAGAGTACTTCAGCACCGTTCAAGGCAAGTTTGCACTATTGATTTTGCTCATCCTATATTCTGCTATGCATGTGTGATTTTTATGCTATGACATGTGCTTGGTTTGATCTGTTTGTTCTGTGTTGTCATATTCTAGTGTGATCAACTTGCTATGATAGACATGGGCATATGTCGAGTGATCCATGAAAGTGGTGAGTGTTTATAGCCGTAGGCTCGGGATTATTAACCAGGTGAATGCGTCACTGGCAGAGCGCTCTATTGTCCCTAGAGAATGCGCCATTGACAGAGCGCACTTGAGGCGAGGTTTAGTTTTCGGAACTTAAATCAGGTGAATGCGTCCTTGGCAGAGCGCTCTATTGTTCCTAGAGAATGCGCCACTGACAGAGCGCACTTGAGACATACTTCTGAAGTTCTTGTCATGTTTATTTAGAATCTTTGGGTTATCTTGGGCGAGTAAATTAGAGACGGTTGTGAGTTCAGGTAGTGGAGGTAGGTGAAGACATTCTTCTCCAAACTAGTGTGTTTTGTTTATCATACATTGCTTTGTGGATGTAGGTTTGCTATATCGTATTGTGTGATTTGCCAATACATTCAATGTATTGACCCTTTGTGGCTGCAACTTATCATGTTGCAGGATTTTCAGATGATCAGTGAGATACAGTAGGGTCACGAGTCTTCACTCAACATGTTCTCCAGTGGGCATTGATGGACTCGTCGTTGATTATGCTACCTTTTCGCTGTTATTATTGAATAAGTTAGCCATGTGCTATTCAGTTTGTAATACTTTATAACTTCTGGATCATACGTTATGTTAAATGATGCACTTGTTATTTGATATTCATATGTACTGTATGTGCTAGCGAGTTGATCGAGGGACTAGCACTGTGAGCACAGAGACATCGAATCTTATCAGGTTCGGGTCGTTACACGGGTAGAAGGCGTCGCCGACAACAACGGAGAGTACACACCTCAATGCATGAAGACAAAGAGAAAGAAGTGCAAGCGGGGCGACTTGATGATGGCGAGGCTCTGGGCGCGCTCGAGCTCTTGCATGAGGTTGTCGACATGTCCTCCAAATAGACGAAGATGAGCGGGTTGAGGACGTGGTGCGGGAGCTGATACATGAGCATCAAAGTCGGGCTCGCCAGGGACGACAAGGCGAGGGGGCGAGCTTGAGCTTGACAAACACAGGGAAGAGGACGACGTGAGGACGATGCCGGTCTCGCAACCGAGAACGGTCGGATTAAAATGGATGGCAGATTGGCCTGCTACAGTACACATACATTAACAGTAGTACTGCAGAGAAGCCGAACCTGAGCCATGGATCCCGCTTTAGCTGAGTATGAGGGATGAAACTTCTTTGGTTTGAAACATTCAAGTTGCAAGTTGTCCTGATTTTAAGTTAAGGGGCGAAATCTGCACTTCTCATTTAGTTCTAGGACTAAAAAAAGTCTCATTATTTTATGCCAATGTCATTTTTATATGATCAAAATTTGGCGTCGACGACGAGGTGCCCATAGTGACTTCGTAAACTTTAAAATGATATGCCCAGGATAACGTGTGCGTGTGTGCATTTATAGGAATGAGTGTATGAGCGTGTATATGAGCGCTTGCGTCTGTACTATGTTAATTTTTTTTTTGACGTGCAAGCTTACTAGTGGAATAAAACTCTCTATTTTCCCTAAAGAAAAATCACACGCCACACAGTGGGCATGACCAGCCCGGTCTCGGCACGGCAAGGCCCTTCCGCGAGGGCTCACCCTTGTCATCAACGCCACATTTTGTCGCTTCAAACCGTCAAGAGTTGTTTTATTAAACAAAAAACGAGATCGAAATGCCACGTCTGCTGTTCTTTTTTCCTTTCTTTCTCCCCACGCCCTCGCGGCCCCGCCTCGTCTTCCTCTCGCTTTGCCCGCTCGGAGCTAGACTCGATCGCATCGCGTCACATCCGAGGGAGGCAAAACCCTAGGCAGATCCCTCCCGAAGCCTACCGCGACCTTCCGCCCCCGGAGGAGATGCAGGGCGGCAACCACATGCTCCTCGAGGAGCCCGTCCGCCTCGCCTCCGTCCTCGCCCCCGCCAAGCCCGTAAGCGCCTCTCCCCTCCACCATTTCTCCTCTCCTCTCTCTACCGATCTCGAACTCTGCGTATCCGTGGTGCTTGTGGGTGGATTCGGGCTTCTTCCTCTCGATGTGGTTCACGATGTATGTTTGGTTGTCTCGATCCGATTTGGTGTGCAGAGAGGCCGGGGCGAACGGGCGTGGTGGAAATACCGGTGATCCGTTTCGTCAGAATGTAAATGACCCGTGTCTCCAACGGGAGCGATCCTGCGGGATTGGGGATTTTTTTTTTACTGTTGCGTGCGACCAAAATGTGCTGTCATGATTTTGTGAAAGCCGTCTGACGTTCTAATTGCAAATCGAATCCTCTTATTGGCAAGTGTGAGGCAACGAAATGGAGACAGTTTTGGTTTCATTTTCAGGATGCTGGATTGCGACCCTTATACATTGCCTGTGTTCTTTTGCAGAAAGTTTTCCCATCCCTCACTAAGATTGTTGGGACGCTTGGGCCCAACTCGCACTCAGTCGAAGTGATTGAAGAATGTCTCACTGCTGGGATGTCAGGTTTAATGACCGTTTCCTTTTAAACAGCTGGATTTAGTGCAATGGGATAGTCATGATTTTTCTGCTTTTGTTACGATGATAATAATTATCATAATGATCTGTGTATGTTTTCATTTTTGCAGTTGCGCGGTTTGATTTCTCTTGGAAGGATGCTACTTATCATCAGGAGACCCTCGACAATCTGAGGAAAGCGGCACAGAATGTGAAGAAGTTATGTCCTGTAAGTTGATTTAATGAATTATCTGTAAATGTTGATATGTATCTTTTGATGCGCAAGTTATTCTTGGAGATTGAGAACTGGGAAATAAAAATTGTCGCAACCTTCAGTTATTTGCTTCCTCATAAAGGAAAAAAAGAAAATAAAGTATCCTTTGTGATCAGTTGATCACCTGCGTTACTGTATGATAGTAGAGCAACTGAGCAAGTATTCTAAAATAGGTATACTAGGTCCTATACCATAGCATTATACTCATACATGGTACGCTCACAGGTTTACTACGTGCGTTAGGGTGATAAAATTTGTTAGTGCACACAAGGGAGAAATAGGCAGTGCAGCAGT